>NC_091749.1:51624829-51924829 GCF_043380555.1 Nothobranchius furzeri
GTCTGTTTCTGTTTTTGTTATTTTTTGCCCTCTTCTTTTTTTTCATCTAAATAAGACATTCTGCACACAAAACGCAGGATTAGCAGTGGCAAGGTCCCTTTGTGACATTGTGACCACTTATTATAATAAAAAGTTGTAATAAAAAGTTCTGATACTTATTTAGAATTCTCTTTATATTCTTGTTCAGATGCTGCTCAGAGTTTGTCGACTGGGCTTTTTGAGGTGGCACGTCTCTTGTTCAGCTCAGAGGAATTCTCTTCTGACACAATGTTGGTTTTGTCTCCCCTTTTCTTTCCTCCTTTCAATAAATTAAACAGCAGGAGAGGCGCTACAGGGGTTGAACATAAAGAACTTTCCGACTCCAAAGGACGTCTCTTTCCGCTGATTCAACCTTTATTTCACCTACAGAAAAAATTATAACAAGACTTTCTACAAAAACAGGAGTTTGATAGTTTCAACATTGTAAAAATATTCTATTTATTTACACAACTGATTGTTGTCTCTGACCCTGGTATTTAGATGAGTGTGCGTTATCCTTCCTTTTCTTTAGCGGGATGTCTTCATAGGTGTTTGTAAAAGTGCTCCCACCCAGATTTCCTGCATGAAGGCTTGGATTCACCATTTCATCAAAGCCTCCATGTTGTCTTGTGCTGCTCTAGCTGATGAGCAGAGATCAGGTTTCATCTGGATGGCTTTGACACTCTGTGTGTATTTGTTGAGTTTCGTGTTTGTAATAAAAATTGAACTACCTGACAAATTAAATCTTATAAACCAGACTACTTCCACATGAAGCCTTTGTGCCATACATGGTGTCAGTCACCAGAACAATAGTGAGAGACTGGCTGAGGGTCTTTTTTATGTTCTGCACAGGGATGTGATTTGGCAGCTGTCTCCGTTTTGGCAGGAGTTACGTTTGATTGTTTGGCACCTCAGGGTTTCAGCTGCTTAAGTTACAGCAGAGAATTTTGGCAGACTGCACTGATTGGCTTAGCATCCCACATGGTAATTTAGCAACGTCAAAGTAAGGATGCAAATATATATAGGACTCTAGTGATTAGCAGCCTGCGGCGTTACTGACAGCTGGATGGATGGAAAAGCAGCCACGACGCTTGGACACCTCTGATAAGAAGTCTAATGAGAATACAAGGCAGCTTTGGGTTAAACAAGCGACATGCATTCATGGTGGTTTGCTGTGTTGTAAAACGTTATTGTTTCATTCAGGGTTAGGGTTAATTTTAGGGTTAGATTTTACCCTTGTCAGTGCTTTTCTGCATGATTTAAACAGTTGAATTGAAAAGTCTGAAAACTAAGCATGGACACGTGGGAAAAAGAAGCAAAAATCTGGCTGCCATCGTTCTAACTAATTTGAGTAAATCATGCATTTTTAACTCTGCGTTTTTATACTTGAAAATCAAAGTGATGAAAACAGAAAGGCTATTTAAAAGTTTGTTTTTCCCTTCAAGCGTTCACAGCAAATAGCACAGATTCTGCACATTCATCAGCTCCATAATCAGAATCAAGCAGCTGCACATTTGGCTTGTGCCAAATGTCACCAGTGGCAGCCAGCAAGGTTATAAAAAGTCACTGCTGCTTGACTTATGCATCAGTCACAGCGTGAGGCAGCTCAGTAGCACGTCCACTCAGCATTCAGAACACAACATAAGGGAGGAGGCTTCAGTCCTGGGGCCAAGCTCTCCTCACTTTTCAGGCTCAAAGGTCAGAGTCATGCTTTGACTTTAAGAGGAGTGATAGAATGGAGGAGGTTGACCTTGTTAAATGATGCTGATGAAGTAATTCTACGTCACTGAGGAAAAACAAGCCTCCACAAATCAATTATAAAACGTCTCGAAACCAGTTAGAGATGATCTGAGATTTGTGACATGGTGCATCAGCCTGCTGGAAGTAGCATCAGATGATGAGTCCATGTGGTCATATTGGTATGGACATGTCAGCTACAATGCTAGAATAGAATAGAATAGAATAGAATAAAGTTTATTTGTCATTGAACCAGCGTCCCAGTACAACGAGATGTAGTTTCAGTACAATCATTCTAAGATCAGACAGACAATACGTGAAATATGTAGACAGGAAACGGATAACTGTGGGTGACTCAGGTAGGCTATGGTGTTTAAACCTGGCTCTGGCGGTCCTAAGGGGTCCTAAGTGGGACAAGAATATCTCTCCCCAGCACCTCCACCATGATAAGCATTGATACAAATCAAGATGGATCCATGCTTTCATGTTTCATGTGTTTCAGTTCTGACCCTACCATCTGAATGTCACAGAAGGAATCAAGGCTCATCAGACCAGGCAACATTTTTCCAATCTTCTATTGTCCAATTTTGGTGAGCCTGTGAGAACTGTATCCTGAGTTTCCTGTTCTTAGCTGACAGGAGTGACACCTGATGCAGTCTTCTGCTGCTGTACCCCATCTGCCTCAAGGTTTGATGCGTTCAGAGAAGCTGTTCTGCACACCTTGGGTGTAACGAGTGGTTATTTGAGTTACTGTTGCCTTTCTATCAGCTCAAACCAGTCTGGCCATTCACCTCTGACCTCTGGCATCAACAAGGCATTTTTGTCCACAGAACTGCCGCTCACTGGATGTTTTCCCTTTTTCAGACCATTCAAACCCTAGAGATGGTTGTCCATGACAATCCCAGAAGATCAGCAGTTTCTGAAATACTTAGATCAGCCTGACTGGCACCATCAACCATGCCACGTTCAAAGTCACGTAAATCACCTTTCTCCCCCATTCTGAAGCTCGGTTTGAACTTCTGCAGATCTTCTTGACCATTTCAACATGCTTTAATGCATTGAGTGCCACCATGTGATTGGCTGATCAGTAATTTTCATTAACAAGCAGTTGGACAGCTGTACACAATAAAGTGGCCGGTGAGTGTATGTGATTTAAAAAATCTGAAACTAGCAGTTGCTGGGTGTTTTCTTCTTTGGATCACTTAGAGACGGTTGTGAGTGAAAATCCAAGGAGATTTTCTCAATTCTCATACCAGGGGATCTGGAACCAACGACCAAGTTTAGAGTCACTTCATCCCCGTCTTCACCATTCTGATGCCTTTTACTTCTTTCTCCGTGTCCTTAATTAAAAATCACTTCAATTATTTTGATAAACTAGTTTATATGTACTTAATCCTGCCTGTGTGCAGTTTAAATTCTGTTTTTATGATAAACGCCAGTTCCCTGCATTATCCATGGTTTTCAATAATGCCATGTCGAAACACAAGCACCACAAATAATCCTGCTGCACGGTGCATTTTACACACCTCCTCCTTATGTCTGTGCCAGGATAGCAACCTGCCATCCAAAATGTATGAATGCATTATACAACACACAGCAGTGCTCATCACTCAGCTAATGGCGTGTCCACCCCTGGGGCAGGATGATTGGCATTCATGGGTAGAAAAATGGCTACACACTCAATTGCCACCATCATTACAACACAAGAGGCCAGAGGTCTTAATGACACCTTCCACTTCTCGCCGTTAACACCAGCAGGTGTGTGAGCGCAGGGCGAGGAGGGTCCTGGGTGTCGGTTTCAGGTCTGAGCCAGTGAGGGGGAGATTACAACACTAATCCAATGTTTGTTTGACACCAGCACTGATCCGTTAATCCAGACTGATGCTGCCATGCCATCGCTAGCCAGTTAGCCTGCAAGCTATCTTAACGTCCACACAGACTCACACTGCAGGATGTTAACACCAACTGCTGAGATCAGCTGTGCCATGACGCCTGGTGTGTGTGTGAGGGGTAAAAAGCGTGCTTACATACATTTATGCATACACAGATGGCCCGAGTGTGAATAGCTGAACATCACAGTGTATTAACGTTAAATTGCTGAATATTAAACCATGAAGATGCACAGACAGGAACAAAAGAACAAAAAGAAATGTTAATGAACCTCAGCTTATGTGGAACAGCTCCTGTGCTGTAGTTACTGTGTGTTAAAGCTCGACTCTGTGTGGGCTAGAAGTGTGTGTGTGGGTGTGTGTGGGTGTGTGTGTGTGTGGGTGTGGGGGGGGGGGGGGGGTCAATAAATATGATCAATTTAATTAAAAAGGGAAAATCTGACACTGAAACAAAAATCTTATTTAAGTCCATAAATCTTTTAGTGGCAGAGGTTATATTGTTTCTATATTAATGTTTGTGCTTGTGAGGAAAATCTGCAGAAATTTACATCACATACACACACGCGCGCACGCACACACACACGCACACACATGAAACTGCTCAATAGTAATAAATAATCATGACTGGTCGCGTTCACATCATTACAATGCTGCTTACACCTTTAGGCCACTGGAATAATAATTCAATAATGCAATATGAGACTCTGAAATGAGAAATTATGCACAAACAGCACCTTTGATTCCAATTTCATTTTGCTGCTAATAATTCAACGTTTAAATCCAGTGTCTTATCTGCAGAAACACAAATGTGGCCAATGTGGAGTAATCTGCTGATTTTTTCCCAATTATTTAATTAATCATTGAAAATATGGCTGAAAATACCAACATTTTTGTCCAGAAAGATGCTTCTAATTATTTGAATTTAAATTAAATGAGGGGGCTGCGCAGTGGCACAGGGGTTAGAGCTGTCGCCCTGCAGCGAGAAGGTCCTGGGTTCGCTTCCCGGCCTGGGATCTGTCTGCATGGAGTTTGCAGGTTCTCCCTGTGCATGCATGGGCTCTCCGGGTACTCCGGCTTCCTCCCACAGTCCAAAAACATGACTGTTAGGTTAACTGGTCTGTCTAAATTGTCCTTAGGTGTGAGAGTGTGTGTGTGTGCATGATTGTTTGTCCTGTGTGTCTCTGTGTTGCCCCAATGTAAGATTTATGACCAGCAAAGTTCACCTGGTGAGACTTGGAGAAGTTAGATGGTTGTAAATTGTATCTGCAAACCCTCAGCAACTGCTGGTGATGTGCAGCTGCTGCAGGAGGAAGCCTTTGTAGTTCCCCTCCAGGTATGAACAGAACCTGTCTCGAGTTGTAGTGGATCGTATAAAGAAGCTTTCAGCATCTGCGCGTCATGTGTGAGTGTCCTGGCGGATCCAAACATACACGAGACGATTTCCATCCTCTTTCAAGCTGCACTTTCTTAACACAGCTATTCTCATTTTCAAAATGCTCCAAATACACAAACTTAGCATTTTGTCTTACACAACAAGGGCACATGAACCAGATGAATAAATAAATTCAAAATATATCAGTTTGAAATGTTTTATCGAAAATGTTTTGAATGATGACAAAATATGTCTTAACACCTATTCTCTGAAGTCTCAGATAAATGTGAGACATCCGTCCATGTTTTTGTTTTGCTCCTCCAAGGTCGGTGTAAGTTCATGTTTGAGGATCCTAAACTGTTTCCAAGCACGATGAGACAGGAAACTGCCTTCAGCAAATTTTTGGTCAACCACAAGCCCTCCTTCCAGTTCACAACACACCATGGACAAGGAGAGACCCTATGTAAACCATCGTTTCTGCCTTCTTCTCATCAGCAGCAACATTTTTGTCCAGAGAGAAGCTTCTAATTATTTGAATTTAAATTAAATGAGGGGGCTGCGCAGTGACACAGGGGTTAGAGCTGTCGCCCTGCAGCAAGAAGGTCCTGGGTTCGCTTCCAGGCCTGGGATCTTTCTGCATGGAGCCTGCATGTTCTCCCTGTGCATGCGTGGGTTCTCTCCGGGTACCCCAGCAAACTCATGCTCAGTTCATCAGTTCAGATCAGTTGATCTCATGATCAGACAACTGTCTAAAACAGAAACTATTTTACTTTCCTTTTCTGAACAAAATCTGGTAACAGACCTTTGCTTAGTTGGAGCATCACATATAGAGCTTGAGCCTAAAACACAACATCATCAGACTAACTGGGATCAGTTTGGTACAGAAAATGAATTTGTGGTTCTCAAAGGCAAGAAATATTAGAGAACTTTTTAACAAAAAATTTGTGTTGACACTATTTTAAGCCCGAAGTCCCATTTGTCATCATCACACTGGTGAAATTACATCTCCACATTTGATCCATCCCAATGGGGAGCGGTGAGCTGCAGCTGTGGCCACACTCAGTAACTTTTGGGAGGTTTAAGACCCCAATCCAACCCCGTAAAGCTGAGTGTCAAGCGGGGAGGCATTTATTCCCATTTTTAAAGTCTTTGGAATGACCTGATTTATTCATCAAAATAAAATGTTGCCAGAAATAAAGTGATACCAAAAGAAATCACTGAATTCAGATGTTCCAGTAAAAGCCTTAATGAAGAGACAAAACCAGCTGGCCAACCGCGCAACAGCAGGGATGAGGAAGCATCTCAACTCAGACACTTGACGAGTTAATACTCATTCATGGTATGTTTTGTGTGTTTGCTAAAAAAAACACAACTTAAGTGCATTTGGGTTTGTTAGCGATCATGTTAGGAGAACCGGTTAAGGGCTGAATTTTAGAGCGCGCTGCTGCAGAGGAACGTGGGGGACTGGGGTGGATACCAGCTGTGAGAAACAGCGACTGTCAGGTACCGATGATGGTGATCAGATTTGTCTGTTTTTGAGGACAGAGAGAAATAAAAACTTGTAACAACATGGTGCTGCTGTGTCAGAAGTTCTGGCTAAACTTTATTATTTCCCTTCGTGGGCAAAAGTGATGTTAAATTATGTTAAATTCATTATGTTAACCTTCTGAGACCCGAATCTGCATTTGGTGTGATTTAAAAGAAAAAACAATTCTAGCTATTCCAATTTTGTTGACTCTTAAATGTGAACAAAATATTCCTCAGTCAAAAAAAATTTAAATAAAAATGTTGAAAAATTTACCCAAAAAAAGAAAGAAGAAAAATGTTTAAACTTAAAATCAATCTCAATAGCCGTCGTCGTCGTCTTCCTCTGCTTATCCGGGTCCGGGTCGCGGGGGCAGCATCCCAACTAGGGAGCTCCAGACCGTCCTCTCCCCGGCCACCTCCACCAGCTCCTCCGGAAGGACCCCAAGGCGTTCCTGGACCAGATTGGAGATGTAACCTCTCCAACATGTCCTGGGTCAACCCGGGGGCCTCTTGCCAGGGGACATGCCCGAAACACCTCCCCAGGGAGGCGTCCAGGAGGCATCCTGACCAGATGCCCAAACCACCTCAACTGACTCCTTTCGATCCGGAGGAGTGGCGGTTCTACTCCAAGTCCCTCCCGAATGTCCGAGCTCCTCACCCTATCTCTAAGGCTGAGCCCGGCCACCCTACGAAGGAAGCTCATTTCGGCCGCTTGTATTCGCGATCACGTTCTTTCGGTCATTACCTAAAGCTCATGACCATAGGTGAGGATTGGGACGTAGATCGACCGGTAAATCGAGAGCCTGGCTTTCTGGCTCAGCTCCCTCTTCCCCACGACAGATCGGCTCAGCGTCCGCATCACTGCAGACGCTGAACCAATCCGCCTGTCGATCTCCCGATCCCTCTTACCCTCACTCGTGAACAAGACCCAGAGATACTTAAACTCCTCCACTTGAGGTAGGACCTCTCTCCCGACCCGGGGTTGGCAAGACACCCTTTTCCGGTCGAGAACCATGGTCTCAGATTTGGAGGTGTTGATCCTCATCCCAGCCGCTTCACACTCGGCTGGGAACCTACCCAGCAAGAGCTGAAGGTCAGAGCTGGATGAAGCTAGGAGGACCACATCATCCGCTAAAAGCAGAGACGAGATTCTCCTGCCACCAAACTCGACACAATCCACACCACGGCTGTGCCTAGAAATTCTGTCCACAAAGGTAATGAACAGAACCGGTGACAAAGGGAAGCCCTGGCGGAGTCCAACCCTCACCGGGAACAGGTCCGACTTACTACCGGCTATGCGGACCAAACTCACGCTCCTCTGGTAAAGGGACTGAATGGCCCTTCACAAAAGGCCACCCACCCCAGACTCCTGGAGCGTCCCCCACAGGTTGCCCCTTGGGACACGGTCATAAGCCTTCTCCAAATCCACAAAACACATGTGGATTGGTTGGGCAAACTCCCATGCCCCCTCCATCACCCTTGCAAGGGTATAGAGCTGGTCCACAGTTCCACGGCCAGGGCGAAAACCACACTGCTCCTCCTCAATCTGAGATTCAACTATCGATCGGACCCCCCTCTCCAGTACCTTGGAGTAGACCTTTCCAGGGAGGCTGAGGGGTGTGATCCCCCTATAGTTGGAACACATCCTCAGGTCACCCTTCTTAAAGATGGGACCACCACTCCGGTCTGCCACTCCACAGGAACTGCCCCCGATGACCATGCATTGTTGCGGAGACGTGTCAACCACGACAGCCCTACAACATCCATAGCCTTAAGATACCCAGGACGAATCTCATCCGCCCCTGGGGCTCCGCCGCTGTGCAGTTGTTTGACTACCTCAGCAACTTCTGCCCCCGAGATTGGACAGTCCATCCCCAGGTCTCCTGGCTCTGGTTCCCCCTTGGAATGCGCGTAGGTGGGATGCCACCCACCCCCCAAAAAAACAACATGTATGCTCTCAATAGCTGTAATTATTATTATAATCATCATCATCATTATTATTATTATTATTATTATTATTGTTGTTGTTATTAAAGAAATTCCCTTGATACAGCAGCAACAACACAGAAAATAATTTGAACAAAAATAACAAAGGTACATGTATACTGTATACACATTATTAGCAAGGGGTAGGTACTAAAGCAACACTTGCACCGGGGCCCACTTAGAACCTGCTATGCCACCGCGAGTATGCGTGGTTAAAAGCAAGCATATGTAATTGTATGTAATTATGAGTCATTTCAGACTCATGAATCCACAGGGGATGGTAAATTCATGGGCCTTTAAGATGCATCTTTAGTTAAGATAAACATTCCTTATTCCTTCTTTGTAGGTAATGCTTTTGCCTCATTTGCTCAATTATCTCCTAATTTAAATCTGCACAATGCACATTTTCTACTTGCAGGCTAGGGACTATACCAGTAAGCATTTACCTGGTTCTCCCAGTGCCCCTGAAGACACCATGACTGATGATGTAATGACAATTTAGCCTTCTGAGAAAAGAGCAGCTTCAAGAATTTTTCTGTAACAACAAATCACCTCTGTGCTACTTGGTCTATAAAACTTGATGCAGATATTAACAATGATCTGAAATATCTCCGCCTGTCCGACCGTGTGAGCGGGGGAGGGGCTAATGTGCCGATACTGGCACACCCCCAGCCCTAGAGCACTCCTGTTTGTGTGTTGGCAAAAATCGGTCGATAAGATAAATATCACTATACAGGCAGGACGAAACGATATTTGGCGATACTGAAAGCTAGATTCTGTTTGCAATTTTTAAGAGTGAATTTAATAAGAAATCTCTGGCAAAACACTTCCGACACATCCAGTGTTATTGTGAGAGCTTGTTGTTCAGTCAGAATGAAGGCAGTAAAAACTGTTGCTACCTAGCAACCGGAGTATGAATTGGACCACAAAAAACAAATATAGCACTTGCTCTGCCTTTGTCACCGTTCTGCGGGAGTTCATCATCAAGCTTCTGAGGGTGAATGCATCAACTAGGAGACATCACTTCCACCACTAACTCAGTGGCAGACCAGCTTCATCCTGCTCCAGGGTAAAAATCGGGCCACAGAATCAGCCCTTCTATCAGATACCAATTTGGAAATTTAGTTTGTAGCTTTTTTTATTCATGCTATTTTGCGTGTCTTACAAACAGGAAGATAGCATGAAGGGAAAAACACAAATATAAAGGAATCTCTGGTCAGGTAAACAGTATATTTATACTTTCACCATCCCAGAGGACTTAGTGTCTCCCCGATCTGTCGCCACATTTCTCTGCTGACAAAGGAAACTGAGAAATCTTCGCTCTCACACTCTCCATGGTGTCCCATCAAACAGGTAATTAGAAACAGCTTTGAGTGGGGTGTGTGTGTGATTTAAGTTAAAAGTACATACACGCAATGTAGGTGGCCTTCCAACTGTTTTAACAGCAGCTTTCTGTTTACTAAGAAACGGTGTGAAAGGGTTAAAAATCTGCTTTTTCCACCTGTGGGTGAAGAAAATTGGTCTGCTGTTATTTTTGGGTGGTGAGAGGAGACGCCAGCTCTGTCAGAGGTTTTCATTAGGGGGAGAGCCTTTCACATGGAAATTACTACGTTACTTTAACTTTACAGTGTGAGAGGCTTCATGGTGAGTAGAAGGAAATCTGAATTAGTTATGCCTCGCTCCGCAGATACAGATCAATATTTCCACCCAGCAGCAACGAACATGTGTTGACAGAAATTTATGCAAATGTGCTGCTAAAAATAAATAAAAGGACTCCACTTGCAGAAAAAAATTTCCTAAAAGCAAACATCAGCAGTTGAATAAAAACTAATCCAAGATTGTGTATGTCACCATTTCCAGACCCTCCCTACTCTACTCCTTTCATCCTCCCCTCCTGGGCTCCTCCTAAACCACCGCTCCTCTGAGGTCTAGTCCACACGTGGCCGGGTTTTTAAAAAAACGAATATCCACCCCTCCAAAAACTTGCATCCACACTACCTCGTTTAAAAAAAAACTCTGTCCACACGTACCCAGATAAATACGTTGTTAAGGACATGCCAGACCTGTAGGCGGCAGTACTTACCCCGTTCTTAACCTCGTCCTTCGTCTGTGGTCTTCTGCGAGGAGAAGTAATTCCGCTTGCAAAAACAAACAAGCAAAAAGCGCTTGGACAATTGATAAAGCGAGCGCAGCTCTGAGGGCATCCATGCTGTCGGCTAGTGTAAACACAGGTCGCACACGTGATGTCAGCATTTTTTTGTCGCGGAAAGTGACGTTGCGGATCTTAAAACTCCGGTTTTGTCCGTCCACACGCAGACACCCAAAACGGAGAAAACGCAGATCTTCACTTTGGCCGGAGTTTTTAAAAAGATCCGTTTTCGTATGAAAAAACTCCGTTTTCGTGTGGATGACAGGCCAAAACGTAGAAAAATATCTACGTTTTGGCAGATCCCCGGCTACGTGTGGACAGGGCCTGAGAGCAGAAGATCGTCTGCAGCTTCTGATCTCCTCACACCTGCAGAATCACAGCAGAGCCAGAGATTGGATCAGCTCCACCTGTGTCTGATGATTCATACCAAGCACCTTCAGCTTTGTTCATCTGCTTTGTTATCCCTCTGTTATCTGCAGCAACATTGCATCCACATGTAGCGCAGGTGTAATCAGAGGAATATGTGTCATTTTGCATGCTTGCAATGGTGTTTTTATATTTCTGTTATTATTCAAAGTATATTTACATACAGCAAATTGCATTGTGACTTTACAGCAATCCTCATACTGAGCAAGCATGCAGCGACAGTGGAGAGGAAAACTCCATTCTAACAGGAAGAAACCTCCAGAGGATCCTGGCTCAGTATAAGCAGCCATCCTCCACGGCTCACTGGGGATCGAGAAAACAGAGCACACACACACACACACACACACACACACACGAACGCAAGCACACACGCAAGCACACACACACATACACACACCAGGGACAGTTTACTTTGTACCCAGTACAGGATCACAAAGAGCAATCTTCCTGGGCTCTGCATCATCCATGCCTCTGGCCTGACTGATCCTGTGGGAGATGCTCACCTGTCACCAGTAATGAGAGCCCCATGCTGAAGACGAGGGGATGTGGGGCTATGAGAGTGTTTGGATGCAAGAAGATGACAGCACTTTCTGCATGATGGATCGTAAATACAGAAAGCCAGAAGCACAGTGATTTCTGCAGGGAGTAGAGCCTCCCTGGGCTCTTGTAAAGACTCAAAGCATCTCATAGACCAAAGCTATGTGCTCTGAAATATAAAGTCTTCCTTAAATACATGAGCATCACTCAGAACTCCTTCAGGCAAAATAAAATATATGCATGTAGGTCTATTTCTGTTGACTTATAGACAAGAACATTGATACAGAACGAGAAGAAAGGAGGAATGACAGGAACATTTCAGCTTGTCAGAATCACCTCAACACTTCAGAGACTTGTGGTGGAACTGTTTTACAATTTAGAAACAGCACCAGAAAAAGACAAAAACTCAGTGATTTCCTTTAAAATCTGCTGTAGTTGTGATGATTACACACTTGTGCATATAATTTCAAAATAAAAGCATCGCTTTATCCCTTCCACATACTTTAACAGCAGTCCAGAAACACTTAAATCACTTTGTTTAGTTTTATTACCAAAAAAAAGGCACAAAAGCATTTGAAAAGCACATATAATTCATCAGTTTCTGACAATAACACAATATTTTGGTTTAGCAGAAAAAATAAACTTGAAACTTGTTTGGCACAAAAATTAAGTCAAAGATGGCTGAGAATAAATGCAGGCTGTTTATGACAAAGATGAAGCTGTGCCTGACCTGTTAGCCATTTAGACTCGTGCTTATTAACTCTGGAAAGAAAAACAATCCCTTGTGTGTCTGCAGGCATGTGAAGCTGGTGAAACACATGCAACTTAAAGCAACTGCACACGGTTGCAATTAGTCTCGCTGTGCACACCTTTGCTGCAATGTTGCAGAAATGTCACAAGCATGTTGAGTCTCCTCATTCTTTATTAGAGTAGAAATATTGGATATGACGCTGCATACAAACTAAGACTGGTGTCCAAATTACTGCAGACACATATTACCGCACCTCAGGGTGCATAGCCTGCAAAAAGAGCCCTACAACCACCCACCCACTTCACACACACACACACACACATGCGCACATACACACAGTGAGAGTGCTCAAGGGTGAAAAACAAGAACAAAACACCGGGAACGTAGCTTGACATCACCAGGGGTCACACCCAGCAAGGGCCTGAGGAGAGCTGTAACAGCCCATCACGACAAAGAGATGGATACAGACGCACACTGACAACATCTCACGTTTCATCTCCACTGAGTGCACAGCTGGAGATGAAATGTGTCTGAGTGACAGTGAGGAAAAAAGCAACAATTAAAATGACAGGGCTGTCAAAGGCATGATAAAGAAGAGAAACAGATCCAGTAAGAAAAACAGAGAGAAAAATACATGTGGGTGTCTTTCTTCTTTGCAGAAACACTGAAGCAAAGCAGCTGGATGCAAAATGATGATTATGGGGGACACGTGCGTAAATGTTGAACATATAGCAAAAGCATCTCATGGCATCAACAGCTTTTCATCGGGGTGAATTCCATCATATTCTGGCATTTGAGGTTTTTATTCTCTGAGCATGTCTGTTTACATCAGCTGTCTGCTCCTCTGGAGCCCTGAGCTGTTCTGTCCCTTTATGACTGAATGTGAAGCAGGACAAACTGCAGCTCTGGCACTCCCAAATACAAAGCTATTGTCCAACAGCAGTGGTAATTCTCCGGTCCCTCCCACATAGAAACAACAACATTGTCAGAATGCTGTTTTTCTGTGCATCTACACAGAAACTGTGTTTTAGAAGGCCTGAAACACCGAAACACAATCACCCAAATTATTTAAATTCCTCATTAGGGCTGCACGATATTAGGAAAACCTGCGATATTCGATAACAATGATTAATTTTGCGATGACGATATTGCTTGCGATAAATAAAAACTTAACTCAGGAACAAAAATAATCAAAAACAAAGATATAAAAAAAATCATAAAAAATGTGAAAAGCAAAAGATGTGAGGAAAGGGGAAAAGGAAAGGCAATCAGTGGATCCCGGGAAAAGCAGAATCAGCAGAAAGAGCAGAACAAAGCTAACTCAGGTGTTTGCTAACCATCTAAATGAAGTGTGTCCGCCTCGGGGGCGGGCATCTAACCCATGAGAACCCACACAATTGGCCAAATGGGTGAAGAGCTCTATTTGATTTGTTAAAAAACATCATGTTTCCGTTTGATTGACAGAATACATTATGTGTAGCAAACATTTGAGCTGACCATTCATTGCGATATTTATCTGTTCTTTGCGATATGCATATTGTGCATGCTGATATCGCGATAACAATATATTTACGATATATTGTGCAGCCCTATTTCTCATAAAAACAAAGAGAAGTGGAGTTAGTGCTGTCTTCACTTTTAGCTAATTCTTACACATGAAAACACACCAGTTGAAGACAAACTGGAGTTAACTGAAGTGTTAATCACTTTGTAAGCAGAATGAGATGCTCTGCTATAAACATGATAAAAAGGTAAGGTCTGTTTAGGTGAAGGATCGCACCTCGGTCCAACTGATGGCAGCTAACTCCACATAGAAACTTTTTGGGGGGTTAGAAAACAGAGCACTCACTAATAACTGATAAACTAATACTAGTACTTCTTATGCTAAAGAATGTAAAAGGTAGAAGAAGCAAACTAGGAAATAAACAACATGTATGCTCTTCTGTTTACTAGGTTCCTCAGGTAATGGTAAGGCTGGGCGATATGGCCTAAAATTAATATGACGATATATTGAGGACTTCACCTCGATAACAATAAATGGACAATAACTACAGGAATTCTTAGAAACAAATGTTGTTCACTAGATGGAGCTGTCACATGCATTAAGTTGAGTCACATTTTTACATGACTCAAGGTGATGCCGCTTCTTAAAGGGATATGAACGTTGTCAACCTGCAAACATCTTTTAGTTTTTTATTTGTCAAATTTATTGACATGGGAAAATTATCTCGTTAGGAGTCAGAAATTTCGATAACGATAAATTTTCGATTTATTGTCCAGCCCTAGGTAATGGCGTATTTTTTGTAAGTTAAGCAACTAGAAATCTGCGTGTGTCCTTTATTTTGAAAGTTGCCAGATGTTGTACACTGCTCTTGTGTTTGACTTCCTGTCTGTTCTGATTTGAACTGCTGAGCTTAAAATGTTCTAGAAGCATATGCACATGAAAATAGATTCAAAGTGTAAGTTTAGAGGAGAGATGTGACACTATGCTTCTGGGACACGTCCAAAACGAGTCACGAAACGAAACCACCAACTATCACAACGGCCATTAGCTGTGGAAAACCAGGGTAAGTCAAACAGGTTGTGATCGAAATATTATTTATTTATTTATTTATTTAACGTGTTTTTGGAGGATAAAACCACTTGAGATGAGACATCTCGTTTTCGAGGGGGTCCTCCTTTAGTACAACAGAGAAAATTAGGACAGCAAGTGACTCACAACAAATACCCTTTTGCACAAATACATAAAAGAAGTAGAAAATAACGATAATCCAAAATAAATTTATTTAAAATGATTACTAAAAATAAACAAACAAAACCACAAACAAAAACAATAACATAACATTCTTCATATACATTCTCACTCCCACAATGCTCTCTGATTCCATTGTAAAGTAATTCAGGTTGTGTTTCTTTCTAACCACTGGTAAATTAGGTGCAGCACATTATCAATTAAAAACAATTACAATTAGGTAAAATGTGTAAATAAACAGAGTCCTTAAATAAACGAAAAGATGTAATAGATCTTATCTCAACAGGGAGCTTATTCCAGTCCTATGGAGCTTTAACTCTATAAGCAGTCTCCCAACTTCCTTCTTAAATGGAGGAACAACAAAAGAGATCTGAGTCGTTGCTTTAAGGAAAGACTCAGATCTAAAGGAAGCCAGTTGAAACTTTCAAACATAGTACAGTGGTGAGTGTTCAAAGGACAACGCAGCACAAAACGACAAATACTGTTGTAAACATCTAGTGGATGGAGACAAGATGCAGTGGTACTTTGGTAAATTATATCTGCGTAATCGAGGCTTGGAAACAATAGTTGAGTCGCAATATGATTTCTCACTCTAAAATCAAATATTAAAATTTATTCCAATCAGTTTTCAATTTTTTATTCTTTGGGTTCTTAAAGAGCAAGTCACCCCCAAATAAACTTTTTTTGCTGATAAACTAAATAAACGAGTGTCTAATCGTGCTGCAGACACGTGTCGTCAATAATTTGGCACTTCAGTGCATCTTAGTTCAAATTTAAATCTTCTGCCTAAAACTGGCAGTGTTGTGTCGTTGTCAGGTAAAAACTCTGCACTGTATTTTAATTTAAATCTGCCACCGCTATTAGCTAAGAAGTATGCTATGATGTAAACTGGTACATTATGATGTCACAATGCTGTCGTGAGCCTGTGTGTGTGTGTATTTGTTAGCAGCTCCGCCCTCTCGGTCTGCCAGGCAACAGCATTTGTTGCATTTTTCAAACATGACATGGGAGTGGAGTTAGACTCTGGTAGGGGTTGACTTGCTCTTTAAGGGCTACATTCATAAATATGCCACTTTGAATTCTCAAAAGAATAAAAGGCTTTTTTTTCTCGTTTGAAACACCTGAGTAAGACAAGAAAGTATTCAGAAAACAAAAAGAGAAAAATGGATTTTAGGCAAAGACTAAAACAGATTTCATAGGTCTTATGTGTGTTTTTATGACTTCACTACAGCGCCACATGAAGGCCTGGCATAGCTACTGCAGGGTTTGGCTGTTATTTTGTTTTTGATGTTTCCATGAGGTTGTAAACATTTTTAGAAATAGTGTTTAAATGTTTTTATAAGCAGCAAATAGAAAGATCATTTTGTGAAATTATTAAAGGCCTCAGCAGCCCAACAGGGACCTGGTTCATGATCTCGTTACCAATCAATTATCTCTAAATCAACCCTATTATTTTCCTGTGATGATTAATGCTAGCCAGGCTGCCCAGGTGGCCTGACATTCCCATTCAGGCATTTATCTTCTTTCTACGTTCGCCCCGATTCTTTATCAAAACCCCGCAAAAGACAAGAAAGAGGATCTTCTCCCCTCTTTTAACAAACCCACTGTTATTCACCACGACCTTCTTCTTGGCTCTCAAAGGTCAGGTCAGGTCATCCTCAGAAAGCGAATGCTTTTCATTTTAATTGGCCTTTGTCTCCTTTTCACAGAACTGTCAGCCAGGAATGTGCTTTAATGTATAAGAAACTCAAACACTGCACCAAGATATATCAGTGCATTCTATGTGCAACAAGCCAGACAGATAACAACACTTTAAATCTCTTGCATTAGGATGGAATTTATCTTAAACCCGCAGACACATCTGGAATGCACCTGCAGAACCTCCAGACACAACGTGGACACACACACAAACACACACGGCAAAATCCAGTTGTGACGGCTGCAGCTCAGCATTCAGGTGGGATAATGACACTGTGGCATCATCTGCTCTGCTGAACAACGCGAACAGGCGTGTGGAGATCATGTGATGAACATGTAATGGCATCAAGCCAGCCAGCTTTTCTTACTTTTTTCCACAACGCTTGTTATATTATTCATAAGGAGGATGAGTTTTCCAGGATGCCAAGCTGGCTGGAGTCCCAAACCAGCTCCATTCATTGACTCACTCCAGCTCACACACACACACACACACACACACACACACACTGATCCCGTTTCCAGCCCAGGAAACGACCACTACTGCACACTCACTGACGACACCCCCAGACCTAAAAGGCCTTTAGCCGTAAGTGCCTAATGGCACTTGCCATAAAAACGGGCAGCAGAACGAAACTCCAAATCGATGCAGCGACTCTCTGCGTTCTTCCACAGCAGTGATAAAAGCCTGGGTTCAATAGCTCATGTCACTACGTTTTAGGGCCCAACACGGACTCTGGTTTCTGCCTTTTAATATTTCATTAGTCTCCTCCGCTAACTCTCACCAATCTGTCAATATCCAGACTGAAAACCAGAAGACGGTGGCAGAGCCTGGCGTCAATCACTTTTACAGTCTAGGTCAAGATACTCCAATGAATGCTGAGTTCAGTGAGAGTTCTGCTCATTCAGAAACTGAGATGTTGTTTTCATGAGTAAATTTTACACAGACAAACAGGATTAATGCAATCAATGTTTTTAAGAACAAGAAAATTCTACTTCTTCTTTTAGACTTTTACAAAAAGCTTCATAGATTTGGTTTTTCCAACTATGATTTCTCACTTATTCTGCAAAGATAAATGCTTTGGATTACTGTTTTGTTCTAAATGTCTTGTTTTCTACACATTTTAGTTGAAACAGTGTTTCTAGAATGAAACCATTCTTCTCTGTTTGAACACCTTAGGTGTGTTCTTGCCGTGTCGTATCTCTAATTCCATGCTGTAGTTCTTTTTTTTAAAAGAGGTAAACAAAACTGCTCTGTGTTTTAAAAAAGAACTACAGCATGGAATTCTTCTCTGTATTGGTGATTTGCTTCCTCTGCAGCTGAGTACACGCTTCATCGGTCCAGCTTATCTGGGACAAAAATTTTCTTTTAAACTTCATCAAGACTTTATTTCCTTTGGGATTAAGTTTGGGATCCTTCTAAAATATTTAACTATGTTATTGTTGTTATTATATTCATCCATGTTATTTAACTAATCAAGTTCAGTCAACCAGTTACTGTTCCAATAATTCTATTTAAAATGTGATAAACTTGATTTTCCTCTTTAACTCATTCACTGCCAATGATGACTAAAGTCGTCATTTGCATTTTTTTACTGTTTGAGCATCGAAACGAGCCCCCGCGCTGAGAGAACAAACATCTCAGCCCTGAAGCCGATCTTCATCCGCATACGTCACAGATCACATGATCAGGAAGCAACACATCCATGTGTTTGGAGATCGTTTTGGGCCGTTCCTGAAAAAAAAAGTGAGGCGCGAACCGGAAAAGCGTCTGCCGATCACAATTCGACAACAGATTATGAAAGAACGGATAACGCTCGAAACACATGGATTCTTCCTGATGTAAGAGGTGAGTCTCCGCTTTGTTTTGGTTGTTTTGGCATCGACATCATGCTAGCTCGCAACGTTCTGTGACTCTTAAAGGAGACATAACATGAAAAACCCACTTTTTTATCCGTTAACACAGTGTGTTTCACATTTTAAGTGTCTAAGTGAGCAAAAAGGCTTATATTATTCACTGGAGTTGCTATTTAGATATTTAATAATTAAGTTTTGGGCATATTTGTCCACCCGTTCAGTTTTTCAAATTATCTATTACATCAGTAATTTATTTCGTCAGGATAACTACCAAATATGGTAATGGCCCTCGGCTAAACACAGAGCCAATCCGCCATTTTTTCATCTCGCTAAGATTTTTTGTAGTCCTATTGGAAAAATGCAGAATGTCTGGTTATTTTAGCCACACACAGCTCAAAACTGTTCCTCGTTTTAAGGAAGGGTGGTGTGGCAGTATTTAAACCCAGGAGCTGATGACACTACTGCTAAAAAAAAACAGAAGAAAAAGTAGTGTGTGTGTGTGTGTGTGTGTGTTTGTGCGTGCGTGCGTGCGTGCGTGCGTGCGCGCGCGTGGTTCGTTCGTGTCTCCTGGCTAGTAAGTACTGAGGGCTTCATCTATCTAAAAGGAGTCATTTCCATCTGAATGTGACAGCACCGGGACACAGCAGCAGAGCGGTAAGCTTCATATCACTCTAAAATGTCGACAAACTTTACTTTAGATTACGGGCATTAGCAGCACTAAAGCGTTAGCATCCGGCTTGCTATCGCTAGCACAGTATGCTAGTAAAGTTAGCACCCAGATTAATGTGGATTTGGCTGATTTTCGTGGAATAAAACGTGATTTCTGATCAACGCCTTCTTTTACACCAGATGTACATCCACTGATTGTAGCAGCAGAGAGCCTGTGTGTTATTTTACGTGAATGTGATGTAATCTTAGCATCCAGTAAATAAAGTCCCAGTAAATAAAGTCCCATATCAGCTAAAATGCAGCGTGACAAAGTCATTAAAGTGCGTCAACACAGTGGATTTAATAGAGTTTTAAAGAACAATCTCTGAGTGAAGTGAGGTTAGTTTTTTGTCTCACTGCAGATATAAAAACGAACTCTGCATCAGTCAGACGCAGCAAAGCTCACCGTCTGTATGAGCGTGAGCATCGGAAAGCTGATCAAATCAGCTGTAAAATAATTAAAACAAAGTAAAAATGTTCCTTTGCTTTTTACAGTCCACATCCAGAAGACTGGAGCCGTGTTTCACTGACAGGCTGTCAGCCTAACGCCCTGATGAGCTCAGCTGGGACAAACTGGTCTGATGTTTAGGTAAGTGAAGATCTGCTTCTCCAAGTCCTTGAGATGCTAGTAAAAATAATTTAGCCAGCTTGCTAATGTTACTTTTCTTCTCCTCTAAGGAACACAGAACGCTCAGATGATGGAGCTCACGTCACCTACTGAGGAAGGAGACCCACCAGTAAAGAGACGGTCTGGACCAGACCAAAGTGAGTGATGACACACCTCAGCCACCCTCATCATTAAGAACACCTCACCCCCTGAATCACTCCGTCTGATGACAGCAGAGTGATTTATTTGATGTTTTACTTGTTTAGTCTGTTTAGAAATGATTGAATTACATTATTTTCTGTAATCGACCATCTGATCTGGATGTGTACAGAATAACTTTCCCCAAGTTCAGCAGCAGCTGGCCTACAAAAACAGCTGCAGCATGTAGTAAGTCTGTCTGCACTGCTCTCTAATGAGCTTCCTTTCATAAGGAATCATTTGTATAATTTTAGTGTCACTATTTTATTACATTTGTAAGAATATGAAGTCACTGCAGCAACACAAACGTGACTATAAACATGAAAGCTAAAGAAACAACTTTCCTAAAGCTGCTTGTAAACAAAATATGTCACTAATGTTATTGTCTATCATTGCAGAATATGGCGATGACATCATGGAACTGGTCTTTGGAAAAGTTTTCCCTGAATCAACTCCGTTTCTAGATGAGGTAGAGAAGATCTGCATCTCACCAACCCTCTAGTCTCAGTATTCAGACAACGGAGGTCTCCCATTGTTATCCAGGACCAGTTTGAAGCCCACATACTGCCCCTCCCTCATCATCAGGAAACATCAATCCGTATCCTGAGGACAACAGAAGACGGCAGGAGGACAGGAACTCTGAGACCTAGACACCACCAGCACCGAGACACAAAGCACCTGTGTGCACAACGCCTGTTTAGCTACTAAAACCTGTTTATTATATTGTTCTACTTATTTGCTGTGAGGTTAATACTTAGAAAATTTGTATTTTAATGTAAACAATAAAAAAATCACTGATTGTATGTTTTCTTTTAGATGTAATGGTCCAAACTCCGCCTTGTAGACATTTATTGCATCCTGTAGGTAAATACACAGAACAGGCTCAGGTCCAGGATGACCCAGCATGCTCTTCTTCCATTCTGGCTGTTAGGGATTGTATCAATAACTCAATGCCTACTGATGTTTCCACCTAACGGTATTTATTTAGAATGCAGGTAAGATTTAACTATATTTGTTAGCAAAGCAGACTGATCTTGGGAATTTCACTGCAGCACTGATGTCCACCTCTCTGTACACATTAGAGAGAATTACCACTTTACAGCAAAACACACATTTAATAAAGATATAGGCTACGCATTGCAGACAATAAAAACAAAGTTCTAAGCATTAGAATTATAATCACATTAAAGAACATTTGGAGGAATGTTCTTTATTTTTGACTAGAATCTCAAATCTTTAAATTAAAATGTAACTGCTTTTTATCCATTTTCAGCCATTAAGACACCCAATATTAAATAAGACTACTTATAAAATTATTTATAATTATATGTATGTATATATATATAGATAGATAGAGATCTTAATAAAATATATTTTTAATGGTGTTTTAATGAGCTGTATCATTTTTTAAAACATTTTTATAGAAATAAATAAGCAAGCAGCATTCCTTGTGTGTGTGCGCGTGCGCGTGCCTGCTCGCTTGTCCCGTCGGCCGTGACGGATGTGTGTGTGTGTGTGCGCGCACGTGCCTGCTCACTTGTCCCTCCGTCGGCCGTGACGGGTGTGTGTGAGTGACTACAGACAAATGCATGAGAGAGTTAGCAGCCTTGAAACAACTTGATTAACTACTCTCCCCACATGTTTTAAAAATGCTAATATGCTATGCTAAATCTGCTATGCTAAATAATGATTTCTCTATAGAACTACAAAGTCCGGCTGGGGGAGGAGAGTACAGGTCTGCACTAGTGATGTGTCGGTCGCGAACGAACCGGCTCTAAGAGCCGGCTCTTTGAAGTGAATGACGGGAGCCGGCTCGTCATTGGGAGCCGTGCCCTCCCCTCCCCCCTCCCCCCTGCCTTGGTGAAAGCTACAGGCGATTGGTCAACATGTGTAACTGTGTGTCCAGACTGTCCACACACAGAGCAGTAGGGGCGGGGAAGAGGGAGGATCATACTCAGACACACAGCAGAGCACATGCAGGTGGAGGGAGACGAAAGGGAATGAGGAGGAGGAAAAAGGCGAGAGAGAGAAGAGTGCAACGAAGACGGTGAGAAAATGAGCGCCAGCAGTAGGGAAGTGGAGATTTCTTAAAGTGTTAAGTTATTAAATCCATAGAAATGATAAATATTTGATATATTGCTTTTTTTTACATTAGAAAATTATTGTACAAATAGTTTAGCATTTTTTGGTTATAAATGTACTCTACGCAACAGAAAATCTGAGGAGCCACTTGGGAGCCAAAAGAGCCGGCTCTTTTTGGTGAGCTGAGCCAAAAGAACCGGCTCTCTAAAAAGAGCCGGAATTCCCATCACTAGTCTGCACTATGGAGGGGGGCGGAGTTATAGCTCCTCCTCCAGTTTAAAGACACAGTACCCAAAAACGGCTCGTTCTCAAGACTCTCCTCAGAACAGGGTAGATGAGGGTCTGTAGAGCAACAATAATGAGGAAATCAGACCAAAGAACTGCAGTTCCACTGTATTTAGACCCCCAACTGAAGGATTTAGATGTAAAAAGGAATAACTTAAAAGCATGTTATGTCTCCTTTAAAAAACAGTAAAAACGGTGAGAAACGCTGGCAGCAAAGGCCGTTAGTGATCAGGAAACGGCTGGCAGTGAATGAGTTAAATGTCACCGTATTACAATCTTTACCGTTCAAAGTCAGTGACAATTACTAAACACTTTTTTACCATCTTTCTCCCAGAATCCAGAACCACGGCGGTCAGGTTAACTGACCACTCCAAACGGTGACTATGATGATGTTCACAGTAAACAGAGAACGTTCCAAAAACAAATATTTTTACTCACGCAACTTTTTCCTGAAAATCAGAGCAGAACTAATCTGAATTTCTCAAATCACTTTATCATGTGGTCCTAAATCAGACTGATGTGTTTTTCTTAAGGGACCTTAGTCTGAAAGGTCACGTGGTATTTCCTCCAGTTTATCAATCACAGAACAGTGACCAACAGGTTTATGCATCTGGCAGACGCTTTTGTCCAAAGCAACTTGCAAATGACATCACCAATCTTCACCAGAGCAGGCGAGACGTGGCACAATCAAATGTACACAACAAACTAGAGAAGCTCTCAACAACGTCTGCAGCTGCTTCTAATGTCATCTCTTCATCTGCCCCTGCAGGCCACGCCAGTGGACTGTTCACTCTGTAGGTGGTCACGTTTAAACCATGATTGTGAACAGTCACTTAAAAAAATTATCTATTTAACATGAAAACTTGCATGAATGTAGCACAGTTGTGAGTTTGTCCACATATATATGGCCTCGTGATGGACTAGAGCAGACCTGGGCATTTTACGGCCCGCGGGCCACATCCGGCCCTTTGGTTGACTTTGACCGGCCCGCGTAAGGTTAATTGGAAATTACAAAATAAATGTATTTTCTCATTTTACCTCATGCATGGGCTAAGGCTGCATTGCTTTTATTTTGAAGTTGTATTTTACGTGCACAATGACGCAATACGTATAGCAACAAGTACCCGCGGTTGACATGGTGATTGTAGCCTGAGAAATGTCTGCTCATGCAAAAAAAAAAAAAAAAAAAAAAGAAAGATGCCGAATGCAGGATTTTCAACAAAAATTGGACTGCTAAGTATTTTTTTTTACTGAAGTCGGAGGTAAAACCGTGTGTTTGGTTTGCGGGGAGGAGATTGCCGTGTTTAAGGACTACAATTTGAGTCGGCATTACGACAAGAAACACTCGGAAAAATACAAGAACTTGTCTGATGCTGAGAGGGCACGGACATCCGAAGCTTTGCTAGCAAAGTTGCAAAAGCAGCAAGGCTGTTTTACTAAGCTTCACACATCCAGGGATGCAGCAACCAGGACCAGCTTTGTGATATCCCACAAAATAGCTAAAAACAGCGAACCGTGACCAGGAGGATCGAGGACATTGCGGGGAACCTGGAGCTTCAGCTGCAACGTGAAGTGGCAAGTTTTGACTTTTTCTCATTAGACGGGAGCTGTGATGTCCGGGACACAGCCCAGCTGCTCGTATTTGTCCGGGGGATAACGGACTTCAAGCTCACAGAGGAGCGGGCAGCAATGCGGTCGATGAGAGGGACAACGACAGGGAGTGATCTTTTTACAGAGGTAAATGCGTGCATGGACACTCTGGGATTGAAATGGGAGAGACTGTCACAGCCGGGCGTACACTGTGCGACTTTTTCACATTTTTGAGCCGATTTTCCAGTCGTGCGAGAAGCCACGACATCGGGGCGAGTTTTGCGCCGAGCGGTCGTGTAGTGTACAGGGGGTTACGAGAGGCGATTAACACCACGTGACCAGCCGCCGATCAGCAGTCGTGAGGTCGCACTCTGGTGTGTTTAATATTTCGCTCGTCCCTCGTGAGGGTATCGCACTGTTGAAGCGGCGCTGCGAGCAGCTGCGACCCAAAAAGTATCAGAACCGCTCACGGCGCATGCGCAATCTTGCATCAACGCCGGTCGCTCGCTATTTCCCTAATAACACACGCTGTTCGTTTTTGTTTCAACACGTTTTTTTTACTCACAAAGATTGTCAAGAAAGCGTGTTTGTCGTGTTCATGTCAAATTAAACTGATCACAAAACACAGATTTACTTTCTTTATTTCGTTTTCCTCATCCAACCCCCATAAATCCCTGTGTGTCCTCCAGCAGCACTCCTGAAGGACAACAGGCAAAACAAGACAAAAAAGTCTAACGTGTTGAGTAAAAACAGCTATTTTTAGCACATTTTTAGGGCCGACATGTTGCTACCAGACGTACAGTGTGAGCAGTCAGGTCGCATGCGAGAACTGGGTCGTACAGTGTGAGCGCATGACTCGTGAGATCTGCTCTGCGGGGAAGTCGTACAGTTTGAGCTGAAGCTGAGTGCTGCGAGTGAAAAAGTCGCACAGTGTACGTCCGGCTTTACAGGGAAAAATGTCGGACTTTTGAAACGCATGCAAGATAAAGTGACAGAAATCGATGCAGATCAAAAATAGGTGTTTTTGCATTGTATTATACACCAACATGTGTTGTGCAAGTCAGTGCTAAAAATCAACCATGTTACTGATGTTGTTACTAAAATAATAAACTTCATCAGGGCGCGGGCGATGAATCACAGACAGTTTGTGGCTCTTGTGGAGGACCCCACACAGCTGTCAGATGGCTCAGCCTGGGGAAAGTGCTGAAGAGGGTTTGGGACTCGAAAGCAGAGATTCAGGATCTCTGCTGGATTTCTACTCTTCTCTTAAGGAGGATTTTCCAAACCTGAAGAGACATGCTCAGAAGATGTTGGTTCTCTTCAGCTCTACCTACATTTGTGAACAAACATTTTCAATGATGAAGTTTACAAAATCCAGGTAAAGATCCTCTCTCACTGATGATCATTAGTCAGCTGTGCTTCGCTTCTCCACCTCAGACATCCAACCTGACTTTGATGCACTCGTTAAAGCCCAGCAGAGACTAGATTTCTCTCACTGAATAAGAAAAAAATTGCTTAAAAACACAAAATAAGGTGTTTGGACCACAAATGTAGGCAACTAGCAGTGAACTGGGACACTTTTTTTAAACCTCTTTCTCAAGATCACAGTTCAGTGATTTTATTTTACAGACAATACTGTGTGTCTGTAGAATGCTAAGAACCTCTTTCCAACAATATTTGAAACTCAGAATGTGTTTTGGAGTGAATGTGACTGAAACTGTTAACTAATATAAGTCACAAATGTTTAACAAAAACCAAATGTGCACACTTTGTTTACCATTGCCTTGGGAAATTTGAATAAATCACATTTTTGTAAGCCAACCTCACTTTTTCCTTTTTGCTCATTTATAACATATAGTCTACTCTTACCAGCTTGAAGAAACAATGGTATTTACTGCTTTTTATAAAGAAATACCATTAATATTATGCATAATTGACTTCAGCCTTTTGGCCTGCGGCCCTCCACAATATTTTCTATTTCTCATGTGGCCCCATGGAAAAAATAATTGCCCACCCCTGGACTAGAGTCTTCTCCAGGTTGTTTCTCTCTTCTCAACCAATAACTGTTGGAGGTGGGCACCAACCAACACCCCCACCCACAACGCACACGTCTCTCTCTCCTCTTAGTAGAGAACAGCTGTTGTGTTTGTGAACAGAATATTGATCCCAACACACCCCTCCTTCCTGCCGTACTGTATACAACAGCAGATTTCAGTCAGTCATACACATGTGTGTAAATTCATGTCATCCCTGCAGTATGGAGGCATCTGTGATTAATAGCGTGTCTCAAGCAGAGCAATCAATACAGGTTAACTGGGGAAAATCCCAAGGACAGAATCTGTTTGCTTCCAACAGACTGTCACTCTTAGCTTCTAAAAGGAAAGATTCAGCCTGGCTCGTGAAACTAGAAATTTTTCACTTATGTCAACACTTGTCCACATTTCTATTACTTTTACAGAGCCTTGCCATTTTTCAATTTTAGATAGTTTTTGCTCTGCAGTTGTCTGATTTCTCTCCAAAGGCGCCCAATATGAGATGTGGAGCACAAAGCAACATTTAAAAGATTTAAACAATCATGGTGGTGAAAACACTGTGCATGTCGCTGTGCACGTCGCTGTGCTTTTGTCATTTCCTCAGCAGATATCATCAGCAACCACATCTTCCATCAGCTCCATCTCTTCCCTATTCTTCTCCTTTCACCAGTGAGGCTCTCCAGAGAACCTCGGTGAGACACCATTATCAGTGTGTTGATATTCTGCACAGGTTGGGCTGTCTGGGTCGCCACAATTACCCGGGGGGGAGAACAAAAAGATGAGGAAAATAAATAAAAAGAAGAGAACAGAAGCGGTGCCAAAGAAGAAAACGTGTGCTTGGAGTCTTCACAGCTGGTCCGTTGTGTATTCAGAGGTGCAGCTGGATCGTTTTCTGAGCTCTCTGGTGTATTTTCTGAACTCAGTGCTTATCTGTTGACATAAGGTGCAAGTTCTGTACTTTGTCTAGTCGGTGATTGCTGAAGATGAATGGAAACTGTTGAAGGTTTTCTCAGAGGTGTGAATAAAATAGCTGATGTTTGGTCAAGGGTGTCTTACAGAACGGTGGACAGAACTTTCACACCATCAGAGGGAGAAAACACAGAACAATGGGATTTAACGGGCTGTACGATTAATCATTGTGTCAAAGAAAAATCCATGCTGACCCATGGCGTAACACGTCCTCCTCCAGCAGGATTCTGAGTGTACTGGGTTCAGCTGACGTAAACGCACAACCAGCATGTCATCTCCATTCACCACAACAAAATCAGCCGAGGTAAACACCGTTTTCACCTAATCTCAAGGCATTCAACTTAATAAGCCTCTGTTGTCATTGATGCTATGGATTGTAAAGGTAAAACTGTCTGTTTAAGAAAGAAAAATCTAGCCTGGCAAGCCATTCTATATGTGAATACATAGTGTGGCCACGACCCATACTGAGCTCAGACGTGGGGCGGGATCTACAGTGGTCTTCCAAACTGTCTCCACATGCTACTGGACGGCGACCAACGTGATGCCCTCACCTCCACAGGTGTCAGTCAACAGGGCAGTCTGCCATACACCGTTGAAGAATACACACACACATCTAATTTTCTAAATAAACTTAAATACCTCTACCTGCTCTTGACAAAGAAAAGTCCAAGTCTAAACAGTCCAAAGTTGATGCCAAAGCCGACACCAACTTTGTTGTTTTGCTCAGTCGCGTCATCCCGCCTACCAAACCAATAGAGCGCTGTGATTGGCCGTCCAATCTGATAGAGCGCTGTGATTGGTCCAGCAAACTGATAAAGTGTTGTGATTGGCCTACCAAACCTATAGAGAACTGCAATTGGCATAACACAAAAAAGCTCAGGCCAATGGTAGACTTGCTGAAGCTGAACCTCAGCATGGCAAGGCCGACCTGCAGAGCACAATCTTTTTGCTGCTACTGTCTGTCTAGATTTCTAGGCTGAGAAAAGTCCACAGAGGTCACTGAAATAACTTGAAGAAGTAAAAAGTAAACATTTTTGTTAAATTCATGAAAATTAAAGTGGCAGTGTGTAGTTTTCTGGTGACACACATTCATATCAGGGTAGTTTTACACCATATTACCATGACTATCACTAGTTTAAAAACATTACGGTAAATGTTGTTACCTGTGGAGCAGAAAGCATGCAACCTCGGCGTGACTCCTCAGACTTTGATGGTCCTTCAGTTCATTCCATTGAGAGAACGCAATTCTGATTGTAGTTTTCTGTTGTTGTAGTTTCCGAATCTGCTCGGGGTCCTGCGCCTGCTGATGACATCATTATACTACGGCAATACCACTCGGCCAAAATATATTACATCTCTTTTTCTATTCTTTTCTTCCACATATTGCTTTGGAAAGAGTTTAGCATATTTGTTAAGTTCATTTTTCTTACTGCCTAAATGTTTTTGAACGTGGTAATGTCATAAAGTCGTATATCCAGCCAATCATCAAGTGTGATGTCAGTGACAGGCGTAGGACCCTGAGCTGGCCAGAAGGAAACAAGGCGTCTAATATGGCGTCCCCCAAAGATGCTAGACCTGCACCCTATGTACTTTAGACCCCATTTTTATGGATATATGTAACGAAGCCACCAATATTTTTCAACAAATGGACATTTTTTAATCATTTCAACATTTTCATGGATATTTCCAAAGATTAAAGGAATAAACTACAGACTGAATTAAAAAGAAACATTTTTTATTTATGTTTAAACTTCTAATAAACCAAACCAAACAAGTGATGTGTCTCTCAAAGAGACTGCACCTTTCCAAAGGTATTTTGATCCACTCATAAATAAACAGTGTCGGTTGTCTCAGGTGTGAGTGGTTCCTTCTCCAGATGTTTCAGCTCCTTCTACAGATGTTCAATAAGATTTAGAATAGGAGTCATAATAGTCTAATGTTTTGTTCTGATCCATTCTTGGGTGTTTTTATCCAATAGGAGGATCTGATGTGTGACTGGTGACCACACTTTCTGACACTGGGCAGAACATTTCTCTCCAAAATATCTCAGTAGACTTAAGATTTAATTTCCCTCTGATCAGATTTAAGATCGTATTGCTTTTGTTCCAGAAGGTTTTTTATTTATACTTTGGCCTTCTTTAAGGATACCAACAATCTTATCTAAAGCTGCCTTTTTTATTGACCCAAAGACATAAGTCAGCCCTCAGTTTTTAGGAAATTTGCATCATTTATCAGATTTATTGCTCGTATTTCATGCTAAAACTTAAAAGCTCCATGCTGTGCTTCAGTGGTTCAGGAGCATCTCTGATTTAATGCAATGTAAATACATCAGCTGTCCGGTCCCTCTCCAGCCAGTGTGCCAGCATGAGCCAAAATAACCCAGAAGCTTGTGTTAATGAGTCTCAAAGACGATGTGCTGTTAGAGTCTGAGTATATCATCACTGTGGGGTGAGGGGCCTGTCACGTCAGTGTGCCTGCAGGAAATCAATGGCAGGGAGAGCAGACCCTTCAGAAACCACTATGGCCTCAAGCAAAAGAGAAGCGCCAACAATCAGGGGAAGAAATAAAGACTATGCAGAAAAATGAGGAGATAGAGAAGAGTGGCAGGATGGTGGAGGAGGGTAACATCTACAGAGAGACGAAGGTGAATGCAGGGATATATTCTGCTGGGATGGCAACAATAAAATGATGAATGGGCCGAGGACGGCCAGAACTGCCCATACAGTAAATACTCACACATAATATGAGCCAAATATAAACACAGATGCTGCTCTGGTGCAAAAACACACCAGCTGACCACAGCAGAGACCCAGATCATTTCACTTTGTTTATCATCCATCCAAGCATTTATTTGGGTCGAGGAATCAGAACAAGTCTGCAAAGTACACCTGAAAACTACAACTAGAGCTAAACCGATTTATCTGTCGACTGGTTCATCATCAAGCAACAATCTTCCAAAGTGGGTTTTAAAATAGTCTTTCTTTTTTGTCCCTTTCAGAAAAATGTTTAGATCATAAAATTTACTGTTGTTTTTTTTATCAAATGGAAACTGAAAAGATGACATTTAGAGAGAAAAGAACCTAAAAGAGATTAAAACGGATTTCAGGGTCTTGATTTCTAAACCAAATCAGTTATAGACTACTGTAGAATATTTCCAGAAAAAGGCTCCTTGCTGATATCAGAGCTACTCATACCACAACACTTTATTTGTTCTTCTCTAACAGTAACTAAACTCAAATTTTATCTGGCTGAGGCCATAACTACAGCACACCTGAGCCACATGCATGAGTTGCTTAGATGGGAGTTGTAAGCGTATGCACATTCAGGCACAAATCAGGAGTTCATGTTTGCAGAATTTAATCAAAGTCAGACTTCAACCTCAGTATTTGTTGGGGGGATCTATTCATGCAAGGCGACTAAGGAAAATGGGTAGAAAGAAATAAAGATGCTGAAGACACAAAGGTGCTGCTTCATTAACAGCTATGTATCTACCATTCAGCGCTCTGGAGCACACACGCCACAGAATATTTCCATTCATTAGCATTTATTCACTCTGTGACTGCTCCCAGCAAAGAGAGAAAACACAGACAGGGAGAGAGGGGAGTGCAACCAGGTACATGAAAAGCACATGAAGTGTCAGTCAGCTGCACCAGATTCCACCTTAACAGCCACCACCACCGGTTGCTGCTGCCCCCCCATCCCGCCACACACGCACACACACACACACACACACACACACACACACACACACACACACACACACACACACACACACACACACACACCTCACCCCAACCCCTCATTATAGGTTATCTGAGAAAAAACTTCTTCTGAACTACACTGGGACACATGAAAAACGTCTTACTGTATGAGAACAAAGATGCGGAACAAGACAGCAAAGAACAGGTGTAATTAATAAAAGAACAATATTTGTTTTGTTTTATTTTATTTACTTGGATATAAATGATGAAGCATGGTGGCCAGGTTTTACTATTAGGTCTCTGACCAAGTTTTATTTATCTAGAACATTTTTTCTCTGCACCATAAGAGGAAAAGCAGGTGGTCTACAAATGGGAAGCTGAGTGGTTTGTTGCTCTAATATGTGCCATTGATCAAGCTTTTGGACCCCTAATTACCCCCGTGTGTGTATGTGATACTGAATAAGTGTGTGATAGAAAAACCTCTTTTCTACCAATTTAAAAAACTGAATAAAAGTGATTATCTGTGAAGTATTTTCAGCCATAAAAACTCGATAGTGTAAAAATGCAGACCATTTATCTTAAATGGCCAAAGCCATTAGGATCCTGCTGATAAACAAAACTCCAGATATCCCTCATGAGGGGAGCTGAACATAACCTCCTCCTTGTTGTACGAAATTTCCTTTTTCTATAACCTTCATTTATTCCCACGACTCCCTTGTTTCTCCTGCTGTACTGTTTACTCTAATCTCTCTTCGCTGGGGTAAAACTCCTGTGTCTTGTCTCTCTTTTTAAATGAAGCTGCTAGGAACCTTTACAGGATGCTTGCTAAACTGGATCACGTGAGTGGAAGAAAAATATTAAAGACCACATGATCTCTGATGAAACAGAAAAGCAGCTGGACTTGGATTAGGGTTCGAGATGAAAGCCTTGCTCTTATTGATTTCATCTGTTAAAGCGTCTTCAATCATAAAATGAGAGAGGAGGGGAACGTGGAGAAAAATGCCTTTCCTGTCTTACATTACACTCAGATGAGCTGTCAGCACCTTAAATAGGGATAAGATTGAACACAAATTTGTAAAGTATTGACATGTTTTGCATCTGGACTTATTTCTGCCATAAATGTTGTGCAAATGAAATAAAAAGCTGTCATTTACAGACTAAAAGTAAACACATATGCAGATCACCAGAGATGTTCCTTCAGATGGGGAGAAAAACCTCAGAGGAGACGGGAATCGTGTCTCTTCCTTTACCACCTCCGTATTTACATATCAATTAACTCATTCATCTTCAGCGTGGTCCTGCAGGCTGCTGCTGCGCCGAATATGGAATTACAAAATGATGATTAATATTCAGACGGTTTCATACGGTCGGACAGAAACAAATCGCTATGAAAACTGTTGGAGCTCTGAACAGAATAATGTTTTGTACATGTCCACATGATAAATATGATGTTAGTCCAACTCATTGCAGATTTCCTGAACTCAACATCTGTCCAGCATGTCACTCATGGCTGGGTTTGTTTTTCTTTTTTCTTTGATTTAAAATAGATTTGAACACTTTGCTCCTCACTGGCTGCTTTTGTTGTGCTATAAAGTTATCTGTTTGCTGCTTTAAACAGTAAAGGGAAACATCCCAAACTGGATGTTAATAGGTCAAAAATAGAGAAGCACCAAATCATTAACTAATCATTAAACTGTCCAGTATTCAGCTGATCTGAAGCTCAAAAACTTATTTGTTTTATGCTAGTGGTTGCTGAATTGCCAAGAAGCAAAAATGAATAAATAAATATAACTTTTTTATGTGTATTTATTTGGCAGACACTTTTATTCAAAGCGACAAACAATTTTTAACCTATAGGGCACGTTGTGATCTGGGGGGAAACCCACGCATGCATGAAGAGAACATGCAACTCCATGCAGAAAGGCCTCAGCCGAGTTTCAAACCTGCAGCCTTCTTGTTGCGAGGCAACAGTGCTAACAAGTGCGCCACCATGCAGTAATTCGCCATCACATCAACCAATCTTTATTTATATTTGAAGTCATTCAGAAATTTCAAAAAGGTGCATTCTGTTACGGTGTAGCTGGTGGGACTGTTGCCCTACAGAGAGAACATCTGCATGGTCAGCGTGTTCTCCCCGTGCATGTGTTGGTTTTCTCCAGGTACTCCGATTTCCACCCACAGACCAAAAACATGCATGTTAAGTTCACATTGTCCCTTGGTGTGTGTGACTGGTTGTTTGTCTCCGTGTGTCCCCCGTCTCTCACCCGATGACTGCTGGAGATATCCCCACGACCCTACCGACGACCAAGCAGTTAAGACAGGCATGTCCAAAATGCAGCCCGGGACCATTTGTGGCCCTCAGAGTGATTTTGATCTGTGGAATCATGAATTCTTCAGCAGGCTGCGTTTATGTTCAGATTACTGCTAATTAGCCTAATTTTGACCTGTTGGTGATTTATCCTTCGTGATGAATAAATCATGATAAAATTGTTTTTGCATTTTCTTAGATTTGAAAAAAATCCTTTTTTGTGGCCCAGGAGGGTAATTAATTAGACACATTTCGTCCTCGTCTGTAAAGTTTGGATGCCCCCGGGTGAGTGAGAGAGGGTGATCTGGTCTATAGTTCTTTTTAGATAAATCAATGTCAGCGTGTCACAGGTGTAGAGAGATGGAATCTGGTATCAGCCTGGATTAGCTGGATTAACTGGATTAACTGGGCCTCTGAACGTGAAGCTGAACTGTTGTTTAAACTCAGAGAGTAAAACCGTAATGAGGGAGAAGACGTTTCTTCTCATTTTCAGATGCTACTGAACGAATCACAACATGAGCTTAAACTGGCTTGTGTCGTTGCTAACTGAGCAAGTGTTTTTCCTGCCTGCTGAAGAGCTATTAAAGGACTTCTAGCAGCTTCTGTTACTGTTACTAGGAGCCAGCCAACTGAGACAATTAAATCTGCAGACAGCAATGACTTAGATACAATTTCATTTCTGTTTTTTATTTTATTAATATTTTGCAACCAACTTACAGAATAGCTTTGATAAAGAATGGAAGTTCTGCTAACCATGATATATTTTTATAATTCTCCATCTTGGCCTTGACTTATTGACTGGTTTTATGTTCGATGAGCCTCCAGATCTAGTGGGGTAACCATCAGAGATCCAACTAGGAGCATTAAGCTACAGTTTCCTTCACATTTTAATTGAGCTTGATCTGTAACAGTTTCAGCAGAGGGGTTTAAATGAGGTTTGGTTGCTGCTGCCTGACCAGCAATTGCATCATCAGGTGTGTAAAATTTGTGATGAGCAGAAAGCCCCTAAAAGCTGCGCTTCCCAGAGTGTGTGAGGATACCAGAGTTTCCAGACAGGAAGCATAAGAGGCATCAAACGGAGATGTTCTTCTCACTGAACAACAAATGTACTGACCTTTACTCCGAGGCGACCAGATGACAGAAATGTTTAGCATTTAAATGTATGTCTGTATATAGTATGTGACATACTGGTATGATATTCACTTAAATGATAAAAGACGAAATATACCCAACTCGTGGTGTGTTAGCATGCATTTGTCACAGTGTGTGACACAAAAATACACACACACACACACACATAAATATATATATATTTATATATATATAAAAACACATGGTTCCCAGCTATGTGTGCTGGGTGGGATTATCCTATGATAATTCAGAACGTATTCTTTGTAGCCAAGTTTGGTTTCTTTTGAACAAAATACTAATTATTTGAGGTTATCTTCAATACAAAAATATGCTAAACAGATCATTACAACTCATGAAAAACACATTTTCTTGTTTAGAAAACCTAGCAAAATTGGGATATTTTGACTCTTTTGCTTAAATTGACATCTTACAGGAAGTTGTGTTGCTTGTCCAGCTCAGTTTGTTGTATCGCTGTGTTAAGGGAAGGTGAGAGACCAATCTTTACTTCAGAAAAGTGACAAAGGCAGTAGGATAGAGAATGAGATTTAAGTGTCTCAGGATGGAGGAGTAATCTCTCTCTTGGTTGACAAATGTTTGTCCTCACCTCATGCATCATCAGCAGATGACAGCACCACTGGTCTCTGGTCAATAACATCAGAGTTTGCAGGCCATCCCTCTTTCTCCAAGTATCTCAGTCAGACAGCACAAACCCACTATAAGTCCATCATGGTAACAACACCAGAGAGGCACAATCAGATGAACAATATGTTAGCTGTTTTAAATAAAAGAAGTCTGAAACTTATCAGCAATGTGTTACATCTCCATTTAATGTTGTGGTATGAGAAGTTGAGTTGAAACACAAATTGGGGGCTCATCCAGGATCTCTTGAATTTAAAATATTCAGAAAAGTATTTGGTCTCAGACAGTTTAGTAAGACAAATAAAAAATAGGCACAAATGTGGATACTAATTTCACACATGTAACTAGCTTACATGCTGGAGTCTTACGCCTGATTCATGCTTCTCCGTCAGCTCCAATAGGGACAGACACGCATGGATTGATGGAAGCGTTTTGCTCTCATACTTCTCCGTCTCCTGAAGAGCGTTGCAAAGCAATTGCCCGGCAGGACAACAGAGGGCGTAGCGCTGTTCTGTGGTATCCTTTCATGTATTGGTCCAAGATAGTGTGTTTATATTGTTTTTTTGTATATAAGAGACTTTTAACAGACAAATTTGTCTCTCATCCTCCTCCACCTCATCATGAGCTCGCCACCTCCAAACCCACGTTTCCTGTCATTTCCGTCCACAAATAAAACGCTTGCTGCGCATCTTTTCACTCCTCCAGTCACAGGAGAATTAAACATTCATGTTTTTAGAGTTTTTTCGCGAGGTATTCTTCAAGCTGCTCCATGTCTGCCGCTAGTTATCCTCAGCTCTCTTTATGTTTTTGAGGGCACAATGGCGGCGCTGTAGACGACAGCGGCGTCCTGACCAGTCACAAGCTTGCGCTGTCCATCTCGACTGACGGATGTTTAGAAAAGAGAGCTCGACTCCGTCCGTCCTTGCGGAGCTCTCCTGCAGGCCCGCAAAGACGTTGCGTGTCTCCGCACTGACGCAGATGAAGCGTGAATCAGGCTTTAGTGAATATTAGGAGAAAATACTACAAATTGCTCTTCTACCACCAACAACTGAATCAGTATAGAACCATCAGATGTTTTCTTTCTGAGCCTGTTAACTATGTGATATTTACATTTCAAGGAGTCTGGCATAAAAACTGATAATGATAGTAAAATGAACCATGAAGCCTGTAACCCAGATTCTGTTGGCAGCAGATCCTCCACATCTCTGCCGTGAAAAACACCTCCACGGCCACGTTGTAATAAATTGTACAGGCTGCTTGTTCATGTGTCCTGTTAGAAAATCCTGCAGTAATAATGCAGACCATTTGTATTCACACATTATCCCATTTCCCCTGCTTTACATGTATAGCTCTGGAGGCTCTGAATACCACGCTGCATTTCAATAGGCTCATTCCTTCGTCTGCCGTTATCGTCCATCAGCCTTCGGTGAGATATGGTTCAGGCTTTATTGCATTTCTATTGAGCCAAGTGTTTCTTTTTTTCTTTTTTTTTTTACCAGTGCCAAGTGTTTCACAGCTCCACCATAGTGTTATTTCAGCCAGCTTATGGTGATCCTTCATCAGGACTAACTCCTCTCATCAATTCTGCGTGTCGCTCTGCCAGAGCTCACCTGCTTGATTGCTGCCTCAGAGGAACTACAGCTCTGATTGGTTCAGCTGGGTTCTTCATTAGAGGGGAATTGGACTGCGAGCTGACCCCTAGAAGGTTCCACAGCATGTTGTGATAAATGCATTTTTTTGACAAACACCTCTTTGTGTATGGTACACAAACAGGGAGAAGACTTCTCACCTGTGAATACTGCATCACTCTACATCTGCCAAAACCCATCTGACTGCATGCTTGGCAAACAACCTTGTGTGAAACCAAACCAGCGATGCTTACTCTAGGAAAAAAGAAAGCACGCAAATGCCAAGAAACACTGATTTGCATTCTGGATGCAGCAACGTGTAAATTTTTTGGCAGGTACAAGGTAAGTGTGCAGCAAATAGATTTAATTTGATTACTGTAACATAATATATTTCAGTATGAGTCAGCTCAGGGTTTATTATTTTATAGCAGACTGCATTATTATGCAGCTTCATTCTGCATGCTACTGAGGTCAAATTTAATTTACTTTCCTGTTGTAGGTTATCACAGGACACATGCTGTGTAGGAAATAGGTGTGGGGCTAAAGGATTGACACGCTCACAGCTTAAGAAAGCTCATCTTTCAAGCTGTGTGATGCAGAATTATATCCTACAGAGAAAAAGATGTTAAATCAAAGCATCATCTGGCCTTGAAATGTTTTGCAGTTTACCAAGAAATATGGATTTTAGTTAGAGTTCAAGGATTATGTTTTAAATGCATGTGTCACAATTTTCTGTGCATTTAAGGAGTGGAGAAGGAGTCAGCTGTCATGATCTGCTCCTACCCCTCTGACTCTTACTCTCTCCTGCCCCTGATTAGTTAGTTATTGGACTCACCTGCCCCTTGTTAACCTGCCCATGTGTTCCTCATTGTTCCCTGTGGAGTTATACCTCCCGTCTTGCATGGGTCACTTGTCGGATCATTGTTGTTGTTTGTCGTTGTTTCTCCACCTTGTCTCGTTGCTCCTGTTGTATCCTCAGTCATTAAATTCATTTTATGTTATCTGAGCCTGCATTTCTGCCTCCTGGGTCAGCTCCACCACACATGGTCCGCCGCCACACACACCGCAACGTGACATCAGCCTCTAGAAGGGTTTAACAAATTATTATTTTTGTTATTAACTCATTCACTGCCAATGACGACTAAAGTCGTCATTTGCATTTTTTTACTGTTTGAGCATCGGAACGAGCCCCCGCGCTGAGAGAACAAACATCTCAGCCCTGAAGCCGATCTTCATCCGTATACGTCACAGATCACATGATCAGGAAGCAACACATCCATGTGTTTGAAGATCGTTTTGGGCCGTTCCTGTAAAAAAAAAGTGAGGCGCGAACCGGAAAAGTGTCTGCCGATCACAATTCGACAACGGATTATGAAAGAATGGATAACGCTCGAAACACGCGGCTTCTTCCTGATGTAAGAGGTGAGTCTCCTCTTTGTTTTGGTTGTTTTGGCATCGACATCATGCTAGCGCGCCACGTTCTGTGACTCTTAAAAAAACAGTAAAAACGGTGAGAAATGCTGGCAGCGAAGGCCTTTAGTGATCAGGAAACGGCCGGCAGTGAATGAGTTAACAAACAGGAACTAAATTATGGCAACAATTATGATCCCTACTTTATTCATGATTAACCCATTATGGTTGCAAATTTGCATGAAACCACTTCAAGACATAAAATCTGCCATAAACGTATTAGGATTAGCACCTTCATCAGAAACCCGCCATATCCAGCCCTATACGTGTCTACTGCCCTCTGGTGGAGGATATGTAGAGCAGCAAGGGCCAATTTTATGTGTTGATGTATAGTTACATAATAACAACATAAAACAAAATGCTAGATAGTTGTTATTAGTTGATAAATATTTCATTATTATTAGTGTCATGTTTTACGCATTAAGGGGTTAACACCGTTAAGACTTATATAAATCTTGCATTTCTTATTTAAGGGAGTTGTTTTCCTTTGGTTTTCTGTGTAAATCAAAGCAGATGTTCAACCCTGATATTCAAATCAGCCATTCTTTTAATTAGGCCGGATAAAAGTCGTGGGATAAAAAGCCACGCTGATCAAACTGCTGCTATGGCGTTTGGTTTGATGGCAGAACTCACAGACCTCCAAAGCTGTAGGGGGTGTCAGGATTTACTTTGCTCACTGGGTTCCAAGAGGCAAAAATGAAAGAAAAAAAGTCCCATGCTGCAGAAAAAAAGATCTGCTGAATGAAATTGCATTTCTGATTCCTGAACTGAATTTTAATGAGACACGTATAGCTCCTTTATCTTAAAGAACAAGATTTAGAAATGAGAAATCACCTGCTGAACACCTAACACTCCAAAGAGTGTTGTGTTTAAATATTCAAAAACAGATGATGGCATTTAAAAAAATGTATTACCACTATTCACAGGTGTGCTGTTAAAGCCACTGGTGGAGGACAAGGAAGACATCAGGAAGAAGCATAAAGATTAAAAGCCTTGAAGGAATGAATATCATCCAGTTCATTTCATGTCTGAGTTTTAATCCAAGATCATCTGATGCTGAGATTGACTCTCAGCTGCTCCAACATCCATATCTTCCTCAGCTTTCTGAATTAGGTGGAGACCAAAAGGTAATAATGGGTACTTTTTAAAACTTCCATTAAAGTCTGTCCATTTTATGATTTTGCAAGAACATGCACCAGGACACAGGCAAAAGCAGTATTACCAGTCTTTAGCTGGCAGGCAATTAAAACGTAAATGGAAAAAAAATACTGCAAAGGAACAAAATGATATTAGTAAAACTTCAATAATTTGTGATTGTGTACTTTAATTTTGGTTTTATTATGATCAAATTAAATGATTTCCTTCCAGTAATGACTGAAGGTTAATCAAAGCAAAAGCAGGAGAAAACGGACACAGTTTGAGATAATTAGTGCAATATAAGCTGCCAAAATAAGCTCTTCCTGCTATGAGAAGATGTTTCAGCCAGAACCTGGGTGTACAATAAAATCCACACAAACCTGCTATTGAGCAGAATCTGTAGTGTGTATATCTGCTAAACCCTGCTGCCTTCACACTTCAAACACACACACAAATCTCCACATATGCTACTTTGATATGTCGGTGTGCACTTCCTCGGTTTTTGCAGAGCACTGCATAAAGGTATCCTGCTCCTCTGTGACAGCAACACCTCATCACTGTTATCACTGCAGCTACAGGGGGTCTCTTCTGCAAACCCCTTCACTTTTCCACTGCTGCAGTCCACCAGCAGCAGCTCCAACTCTCCTGCAGCTCCTCCTTCTTTTAGTGAACACTTTCACCAGAGTGCCACAGCTCAGACAGTCAGGAAGTTCTGTTGAAAAATAGTTTCAAACCTACCTGCCAACAGCTTAAACAGCCAGAAGGAGAAGCTCAACGGGAGAGCAGTGACTTATCCCCCTGAACCCGACAACTCAAACATCATTTGAATAGCTGGAAATGGAAGAGTGAGCAGCGATACCCCGATAAACATGCACCATTGACGCAATCAGGATAAGAGCAGCCCTGTAATCAACTCCCCAACAAGACCTCCTCAGAATGTGGAGCAATCCTTCCCCCTCCACTGAGAGGGACAGAAAATGAACATGTTGTTATCATGAGCTCTTTGGGTGGATCTTGTAGGAGGAGAAAAAACACCCATTGTAGCAGGCTGTAAAACAAAGCAGTGAAGCGTTGCACGAAGAGGGCCGTTAAGGAAAATTAATTAGACTGAGGTTCAGATTTAGATAATTTGTAATTCTCTAAAAGCAGGTAAGAAATCGCACTGATGAAGAAATTATTTAGAGAAAATGTGTTAAATAAATTACAATTAAAGGTATTAACACTAAAATAATCAGCACAACTCGTGTATTTACGCAGCCCGACATAATGAACTGTGTGTTTGCTTTAAATATGAAATCTGGTTCTGGATCAGTGATTTGCTCTTTAACAGCAAGCAGCGGGACTGAATGGGACTGTCCTGCACCAATCAGCAGAAGCACACACAGCATAACAAAGAAATGTTCTACCAGCTAACTACTAAAATATCAATTAAAATTATGGCCAATAAAAGCATTCAAATGACTGCAAGTAAATATTGATCTCACCCAAGTCAGTCAATATAAAGGCATAACGGATCCTAACACATGCTCTTTGGCTGCTCAAATAGGACTAGGAGGAGTTTTGTTGTATAAAAGCTTGATAATGGTGTTGAATTATGTAGTTAAATCATTTAAAACTACTAATTTATTTTGATTAGTCAGCAAATCACCCCATAGTTTATGCAAGAGCATCGTAAGTGTTTAAGTGTATAATTATTGGTCCATAATTGTGTAGTATTAGACTCACACTGCTCTATAAATACAACTCCTCCTGGTTTCTGCACCAATGTGGCCCATTCATCCAGCAGAGAGTGTAAATCTGTACATTGATTGTATGAACCTGACTCACCCTAACCCAGTATAATTTTACGGTTTTCACCTTTGTCCAAATAAAGCTCTGGCCCTTTAAAAACACATTTTCAAAATTTCCAAGTACTGTAAATCCTCTAATATTAGCCTGTATTCAATTAACTGCCAGGTATCATATTTTGGTCGGAGTCAGCGGAGGTGAATAATGGCCGGTTTTTTATTGTGGCCGGGTGGAATGTGGTAACAAGCAAGTACGGGGGGCGGTTGTGTCATCCGTCTCACTTTTGACTTGCCAGTGATAGACCGCGAGGGTAACTTTAACCATGCGGAGACGAAGAGGAGGCGAAAATTTGATATCAAGTTCAACGAGAACGTGCTGATTATGCTGCAGAACACTCTGGGGAGCAATAGGGGTTGTATGAACTAGTCACTAGTCGACTTCACCGCTCTATAGTGACTTTTTATGCCTGTCATCGACTAGTCGCTGTCACGTGATAATGACCGGCAAGATGCAGTCCACGGAAAAGACATCAGCCTGCTGTCAGAAGGTGACAAGCTCCTGCGCGTCGGGAGGCAACGCGCTGTGCCAGAGCGTTGGTACTGACACCCGCCGTAAAACAGACATTTAACCAAATTGTGACCTTTACCCTCTTGCAATTTAGCCTTCCCCTCACCCCCATCCTAACCTTAACCAGCTTGCGCATGCAAAGCTCTGATTGTTGACACGCTCCAGACATCTGCGTCCTGAGCATGGCCACAGTAACATTATCAAATCAGGTGTCGTCACCTCAAAAACAAATTTAAAACGCGATCGTTCATGTCGGCTCATTTCCTTTGATTTTTTCTGTCTTTTATTTTTTTATTTGTGCCTAATGCGTTTCGCTGCTGTGGATCTGGGCGCATCACCTGTTTTGTGCTCGGTGACGCACCTAACTGATGCGGCCGGCGCGTACTCCGCTGTTTTAGCAGTCGGTAGATCTTTCTGAACTGCAGTTCAAAGGTAACTCATAAGGTGAATATACATGAACCCAGGTAGCAGTTTCTCTTTAGGATTGAGAGGAGATGCAGGAAGATAATAAACAGGCAGGACAGAAAAATAGTCAAATAAAAACAAGTTAGTTTTTGTGCCTGCTGGTTGCATCAAGCAGACACCATTGAAGGTAATCAGAAGTGAGGAACAGAAAATGAAATAATTATTTTAATGTTTAGAGCAGCAGGAACTCTGAGAGGCTGCAGGCGCATCAGTGAGTTTGCGGCCGCTGCGCGGGGGTGGGGGGGGAGAGGGCTGAAGCAGAAACTACCGTTGTTAAAAGAAATGTGTTTAACTTTGAAAGTGTGGGCGCAATTTTATTTGTCAAAAACTCCAGTGAACCATTAGTTCATTTTGCTCAAATAGAAATTGAGGCCTGCCTCTAATTCTGGCCCTCCTTCCAATAAAGGCCTGGAGCTTGGTGAGCTTGAGTAAAATACAGGCCTGTATTAGAGGATTTACGGTATCTCACATCAGTGATGGTTTCATGTTCAATTATTCTCTAAATTATTTCACTGATTATAATCAGAAATAACAATTAAAAGATGGTTTTTCAGTGAAGTTGAGCTTAAAGGTGAGATTAATTTAAAAACACCTTTAAGTCATTAACTGCTAATGATGACTGAAGTCGTCATTTGCATTTTTTTACTGTGTGGGCGTCGGAACGAGCCCTCGCACTGTGAGAACAAACATCCCAGCTCTAAAGCCGATCTTTATCCACGTGCGTCACACGCAAGCCCCCACAATGCGGCTCTGAAATTGGTCTCAACCCAGAAGTACCAAAAATTGCAGTTCCACCCTCATCCGCTGGGGGCTGTTGTCAGAAGCAAGCAAATCCTCATTGACTCCCATGTTAAAAATACCAATTTCACAGCAGAAATAAACATGTTTACAGCCTGGTTCCAAAACATGTATTTGGTTTACATTATCTAGTTTACACTCATGACAACTCTGAGGGGGGTGAATTTTTTTCTCACTCTTCTGTTTAAGTGTATTAAAAGCCTGAAATTCTGTATAATTAATGAGCATCAGACCCACGTGACCACAGAGCTAGTTCCGTGGAAAGGCCTCAGTAGAGCCTCGGTCTGGCCTGGAAACTGTTCCGGGATTTTGAGTCTCTGTGTTTGTGTATTCTTTTTTGGATATTATTTGTGCAATTGCTGGACAAAATGACTTGCTGTGGCATTAATTTCACTAATAGAGCGTCCAAGGAGTCTCCACATCATTTATTTCGGTAAGTAAAATTATATTTATGTATTTTAGGTCACTGTCGAGCTGAGCTTAGATTTTAACATGTACTGTTTAACCGTGAAATTTAAATGTAATAGGGTCAAACCCAGCGCATTTAACATAATGCTGCACTTTAGAAAATGGGTTGAAATATAACATGTTGGTGGAGCTGGGTTCCGACTATCGGCTTGTGGAGCTCTCGGGAGACCGATGTTTTCCACCCGTTCTCGCCTCCCCGCAGCCCGGCGCATCTCTGTCTGATCGCGGCTCCTGACTGCTGCGTGGGCTGATGGCTTGTGGAGCTCTGGGATGGAAACCTTTCGACCCAGTTCTCCCCAGCGGCAGCTCTGCGCATCTCAGATCGCAGCGGCGCTTGTCTGCTGTGCGGCTGCCGGCTTGTGGAGCTCTCGGGAGACCTCTGTGTTCCACCTGGTTTTACCCAGCGGTCAGCCCGGCGTATCTCTGACTCAGAAGCTCTGGTGTTGTGCACAGTTAACTCCGGTTGTAGCTAGGTTGCTTCCTCCGTTAGCTTAGCTCCCACCTCCGCATTAGCTTTGGGTTAGCTTGTAGCTAGTTCGACCGGGTGTCGTCAGTTAATCCCAGCCTTACAGCCCCACCCTCAGCTCCACCTCTCTTTCCTTTTATGGAATTGTCTGTACTTGACGGAACCTGTGACACAGTCAAAATGGTGGTGGTGGCCACCTCCCATTTTAGTACAAAAACTTATTATTGGAGTCTATGGAAACCCATTGTCCATATATGTATGTTGATGGTCACACATCATGTGATCAGGAAGCAGAAGATCCATGTGTTAGGAGATCATTTTGAGTCGCTGCTATAAAAAAAGTGAGGCGCGAACCGGAAAAGCTTCTGCCGGTCACAATTCGACAACGGATTATGAAAGAAAGGAAAACGCTCAAAACGTGTGGATTATGTAAGAGGTGAGTCTACTCTTTGTTTTGTTAGTTTTGGCGTTAACATCATCATAGAGCGCAACATCCTGATTCTTTAAAAAACTGTGAAAACACTGAAAAATGCTGGCAGCCAGCGAAGGGCTTTGCTGATCAAGAAATGGCTAGCAGTTAATGAGTTAACAGGTTTTTTTAATTGTAATTGGTCACTGAGTTTTTCATGCAGGCTGAACATGAAAATAGTCTCCTACAACTACATTAGCTTCTGATAGAAAATAAGACAGAAAAATGCTCAGTTCAGAAAAGCCTGATACATCTTCGTCACACTGTCACTAAACATTCACGGACTCACCTATCTTGACTTACAACAAGGAAGGCTGTTGTTGGTTTAGCGTCCACAAAACAGCACAGCACGTCTCGAAGAAGCTAACTGTTAGCATTAGCAACTCCACCACACAGCAGGACTCCTCCAGGCTTGTGTTGTTTGTGGAGATAAAACATCAACGTTGCAGAACAGTGTCAGTGGTAGAGTTGCGTTGCTGTTGTCCAATCAGAGGAAGAAATGTACGAACTCTGTTAGTTTCTCAGTGACAACTTTTTTCTTTCTCCAGACTTTCTAGAGCCTCTAGCTTCTTCACCTGGTGATGCAGTGGACCAGAATTCAGCACGACTAACAGCTTATTCTGTGATCAGCCAATGTCAGACTTAAATGTAAGTTAGTTTTTTGCTTTGTGAACGAACCAACACCAAGCAGCAATAAGAAATCTGGGACATGTCCCAGTTTGTGACCAGTTTACTAAGTCTAGCAATAATAGATCACTCATGTGGAACCATGATTTTTTTTACCCCAGCTATTCAGTAATTAATAAAATTAATAAAAACTAAAATGTAATCTAATGTTCTTTGAGATACACTGGTGTCAACAAGTCAGAAATGTACAAAAGTTGTTATTGTTCCCTAAACCTGAATTAGTGCTTCTGTAATTGTTACTCCAAAGCTTCCAAAACGGATCTTCAACCTTACTCTAGGAATCAGCATTAAAAATACAATCCTCTTTTTACCAGATGAGCCAGAATGAATAGTATTTTTAAAAACTGAACCACTTAAAATTTTTCAGTAACATGGAAATTCAGACGAAACACTCACTGGCCAATTACTTCACAAATATAATAAACTTAATAGTTGATTCACTCCTGCTCGGGTCTACATTCAACAGGCACCGGGGATCCTGAGACATCCGGTTCGGTCAGACAGGCGTGAAAAAAGGAAACAACCAGGCAGACAGGGAGTCTATTCTCCTCCCTCTTCCTGAATAAATATTTGATCAGCAGAACCCTGATGGGTATTGATCTGCTCTTTATAGATTCGCTGACTGTGATCACTGTTCAGATGAGCACACACCACCTTTAGTCTTTTTATTTATTTTATTTTTTATGAGATGATGGACAGGTTGTCTAAGAAGACCAATAAAAGCAACAAGAAGTGTGAACAATGTTTAAAAATGTGAAAACGGTGTGTAAATTCAACAGCGTCCAATTAGAGCCCAGGTAGCAGGACTGAGCTCTTTAGACATCCGTGCTGGGTCACAAGAGGAGCAGAGGAAAAAATAAAAAGTCATTAACCATTTTAATCCGATCATGGGTCTTTAGTAACAGTAGTTCAGGGTCAAGCGAGTTATCTTGACCTGATAGGACTTTAAAAATCAAATAAAGCTGGCAATAAAAACAAACACGGGATACTCTCGGGGAAAATGCACCTTCTAGATAGAAATCTGTATCACTCAAACTGCTTTCCACAGGTGCAACAATCAATAAAAACCAATTCAGTCACGAGTCTGAAGGCGTGTAAAGCATGAGAACCAGATTTATAACGGCAAGATTCATCAGTTCTGGTAAATTATCACAAGCTATTTTATAATCTACAGCAGGGATACAAAGTGCCAATTTAATGAAAAAGTATAATCAATATAACAGTTAATGATCTGGTTTAATTGGAGTTTTGTTATTTATTGTGGGCAATTTTACATCGTTCTCAATTCTAAGTCTTTACCGTGTTCTTTCATGAGAACTAAATGAGAGAGATAGGAAAGGGGGGTTGGGCAGAGAAGCAAAGTGCTGATAAGGAATTTTACTGACATCTCTGGAGTAACACTAATAGGTGGGAGTCGATGATTAATACGTTTCACTCTGACGCCTCATATCTAATCTTTAAAATATGAATGCATACAACCTTAATCCTTACAGGACCTAATAATTTTAACTAATCCTGCTCTTATTTGTGATCTGTCAAATACAGACGCTCCCATGGCACTTCCTTACGCCAGGGCCAGGACACTGAGAAGTTATGCCTCTTATCGGTTCCTGCTACAATTTAATTATGTCCAAGTCCAGACGTGCAAGGATCAATCAGCAGCAAACGCATCAGATTTGATTTAATTTGCTCATGCTGATTGGCTGTGACAGGGTGTAATATGTCTGAGTAGGGAGGATAAAATTAAAAAGTAATTTAATTCCCAGGATATAGTTACACTTTGCTGCCATAAGCTGCAGAAACATTCCCTCTCAGCACAGGCAATTTAGAGTGACGACAAACCATTTCTGAAGTTTGATCTCTTTATTCAGATACGCTGGCTTAAAGCAGAACATGTGAAAAAAAGTTTTTTATGTTGTGCAAAATCAGAAGGAAACTAATGGAACAGAGTTCAGTTATTACATCGCAAATGCTTTTAGCACCAGCTGTAATCTGAACCCCTGCACACTCCCAGATTTTCTGACAAAATAAATCTGCACAAAAAAATCACTCCTACATGCAAAATCAGTGCTTGTCCTTGGAAAAGTACATTTTTTTAAATCCCTCAATTGTTAAAGAACCTTCAATTGTGCACATGCTGTGTGGTTTGTTTTCCTATTAAACCCCTGTCACCTTTTTTGTTTACATAATGATTCACATATACACATATATATATGAGAGAGAGAGAGAGAGAGAGAGAGAGAGAGAGAGAGAGAGAGAGAGAGACCCTCCAAGGGTACAGTCTCATCAAAATATCATCCAATAACCTGCCTCTCTCCACAACATGGCAGCTCATGTCAGGCATCGTTGTGACTGAGATAAGTGGGCACATGGATCAGTACATGACCACAGCACAGAAGGGCATTGGTAGAGATACCAGATGAGCCAAACACCAACTGCTGATGGACTGAATGCCCAAGACTGCACAGCTAGACACACAAACCTGTGCATGACCTGAATTGATCACAAGAAAGTGCCAGGTGGTGACCGTAGTCATCGGGGCAGTAACCCCCAAACTGAGGGAGTGGCTAAAGCAGATCCCAGGAAAAACATCAGCCATCCCAATCCAGAAACGTGCAGTTCTAGGAACAGCTAAGATACTGCACAGAACCCTCAAGCTCCCAAGCTCTGGTAGAGGACCAGAGCTTGGAAGGATGAGACCACCTGCGGAGGGTTTAGACATCTAAACAATGTCTATGATGTGGGAGAAAAGCTTTACAGTAAGTTTTGTTAGATGAAAGACAAACTCACACAAACAATTAATAAATGTCTTCAGAACAAAGAGGATGTCTCTGAATGTTCTAGAAATTATACAAAATGCCTAAAATTGTGGATATTTTTCTAATGAATTGTTAACATTGATTAATATGTAATGAATCATTTTTTAGGGAAAATACATGTGTTTCTATAAAGATCAAATTTTTATTTAAAAAGACAGATTTTATGGAGCCCTACAACACACAAGTATATTTATCCAGTATTGCCAAGTTTTAATACTTTACAAAGATAAAAACTATTTTTAAAAAAAAGTATTTATTCATCCATCTGTATGCTGCTAAAATACAACAGGATGCTTTAATTATGTCATCACATAGAGTTGTTGACCTGCATCTAACGAGGTTTCTTCAATACAGTCATTAACTATTCTTGTGTAAATAGATAATCTGGTGATAGCTCTCTCTCTCCCTTAATCTCCCCACGCTTCGGACATGCTGAAGATGGCTGAGAAGAGCCAGGAGCAAGTGATCAAGTGTCGTTTTCTGGGTCCTTGATTCCAGGCAGGAGGCCACAGTCTGGTCCCAGCAGCTGTGTATACACCACACTGGGATCAATAACAGCAGAGAGCCTGTATCGATTATGTGTGTAAGTGATACTAACATGGGGGCTGTTCTGGAGGAGGTAGGTGGCCTGGATTGAGGTTACAGGGATGCAGCTTTGTGGCGATGCTCGTTGGCTGACTGTGGGCTAAGTGGAAGGGGGGGGGGGGTCTACTGTTGCATATTTGGATTATTCCTGGATGGTTGCATACATAAAATAGCATTCATGAAGACGTGGCGATGACTGCAGGCTGGCTTCAGTGGTATCTGCTCTCTTTGCATCCATGTGTCCTTGCCTGACCCCTCCAACCCAACCCAAGCCTGGTGTGAGCCTGCCCCTTTAAGTATGTTTGACTCTCAAAATGTGTGAAGCCAAGTCAAGTTTAAACCATAGAAATTATACTTACAAAAAATAAACCAATTATTTTGTGATGCTGCGATCACAGACCAGGAAAAACAGCTGGACACTTTTATTACTATATGGCAATAGTGTGTTCGTGACACATGATTATTTTTTATTTGTCCCAGGTAGGTCACTGATAGTACATCTCGAATTTGTCTAGTTTGGCTCTGGTAGCTCAGGAGGTACAGTGGGTTGTCCAGTAATCACAAGGTTGTAGGTTCAATCCCTACACCCACCAGAGAATGCTGCTGTTCTGTCCTTGGGCAAGGCACTTAACCCACTTTGCCTACTGCTGCTGGTCGGAGGGACCGGTGGCGTCAGTGTTTATTAGCCTTGCTTCTGTCCAACACATTCTCACACTCGAAGCCTCAAAAACTGACGATGGGTGACCAAGCGTTTGTTTTCGACGCGTTGTGAGCCTCAATCCTAACCTTAACCCAGTTTCTCATTCTAAACTCCCGTTAACAGTGTTTGAAAGGGACTTTACAACAAGGAACAAAGTTCTGCATGCACAAGAGGGTTAAGGTTAGGATGGGGGTGAGGGGAGTAGCAAGAGGGTAAAGGTCAGAAATCTGTGAAATCTCCTCATCACCAGCGTATGAATGTTTGTGGGAATGGGTGGATGACTAATTGTATTGTGAAGTGCCTTGGGGGGTTGTAGAACCCTAAGAAGGTGCTTTACAAACACAGGTAGTATTTTATTTACACAATAATCTGTAATAAAAGTGTGGAAATCCTTTCTTTAACTGTGTCCAGATACACTTTCTGAATAAGGAATAAAAAAAGAGAAGGGACGTATTCCATTTCCTTAGCTGTGGTGTGTTTTAGACCACATTACTGGTCTACTGGCTCGTAGAATTTAGTGTTTGGACTCTGGACAATGAAACCTGCTCGACCGCATTGATTTCTTTTGCCTCATTAGCATCTGTCATGTCAAACATCTGACCCCATAAAACAGTTTGTCCACTCAACCATTACTCTGATATTACAGCAGCACATAATCTGATCTAATTGGTGGTATAATAACAAAGCATTATATCACAATAATCCCATAATTCACTGACCATGTTATTATTGTCTTTTTATGCTTTTGTTGGGCTGCAGCCAAACCAGAAACCTTGACCTTAGCATGATCCCAGCTGCCATTTATTTACACTGAGTGAGTCTTAACTACAGACACCGCTCCATGAAAAACATCTGTTCCTGCACCAAGTTTAGTGCTCTCATAGGAATTTAAATGGCTCAATTACAGCAGACCTCCATGTCTGCTGCAACACCCTCCAAAACCGAGCTGAGGCAGCATGCAGCAGCCATCGCTAGGACAACACCGTCTCCTGGGATGGATCCTGGGCCTTAGTGATCCAAAGATTGACCAGAAACTTTACCTCCTACACTTCCAAATTTAGCATAAACATCTAATTAATATGTATGTTGCTTTATATTCATATGTTTGTTTTCATACATATACATATATGAATGAATGACCCGCACTTGTATAGCGCCTCTCAGAGTAAGGACTCCAAAGCGCTTTACAGTACAGTGTATCATTCATCCGTTCACACACACATTCACACACTGGTGGGGATGACCTACGATGTAGCCACAGCTGCCCTGGGGCGCAATGACAGAAGCAAGGCTGCCGAGCACAGGCGCCACCGATCCCCCCAACCACCACCAGCAGGCAAGGAGGGTTAAGTGTCTTTCCCAAGGACACAACAGCAGAATTCCCTGTCCGGAGCCGGGAACGAACCTGCACCCTTCCGATTTCTGGACAACCCGCTCAACCTGTTGAGCTATATATGTATATATATTTGTATATATATATATATATGTATATATATATATATTTGTATATATATATATATATATATATGTATATATATATATATTTGTATATATATATATATATATATATATATATATATATATATATATATATATATACACATACATGATTTAATAATCCGTCTCGTCCACAGAGACTTTCTCGTTCTTGATACATCACAGATGTTTATTTGTCAAGATGTCAGAGATGTTCTCTCTCAACTGGATTTTTGTGCATGTCAGTACTTTATATCCAAGGCCTCAGTCAGAGAATGATCTCATTAACTCATTCACTGCCAATGACGACTAAAGTCGTTATTTGCATTTTTTTACTGTTTGAGCATCGGAACGAGCCCCCGCGCTGAGAGAACAAACATCTCAGCCCTGAAGCCGATCTTCATCCGTATACGTCACAGATCACATGATCAGGAAGCAACACATCCATGTGTTTGGAGATCGTTTTGGGCCGTTCCTGTAAAAAAAAGTGAGGCGCGAACCGGAAAAGTGTCTGCCGATCACAATTTGACAACGGATTATGAAAGAACGGATAACGCTCGAAACACATGGATTCTTCCTGATGTAAGAGGTGAGTCTCCTCTTTGTTTTGGTTGTTTTGGCATCGATATCATGCTAGCGCGCAACGTTCTGTGACTCTTAAAAAAATAGTAAAAACGGTGAGAAATGCTGGCAGCGAAGGCCGTTAGTGATCAGGAAACGGCTGGCAGTGAATGAGTTAATAAAGTGTATAAATTATTAAAGCTTGTGTTATCATTCAAACTGACAACTTAAGGTATTTTTTTAGATTACTGGAATAGGAAATATTGGGCAGAAAATATTACTCTTGCGATCAATGTTCATGCCATCTCAGGGACATTTTGCTATTCTCTATCTAATGTTATATGGTTTTGGCTTTTTTTAACAAAACCAAAGTGGCCAAACTACTCTAGTTAATCCCAAACTACCACTTAAATTAACCAGATCCAGAGACAAATGCACAACAAGCGTTTACTACAAATGCACAACAAGCGTTTACTACAAATGCACAACAAGCGTTTACTACAAATGCTAAACAAAAGAATGATTAATAAAATCCATGAACTGTTTCCTTCTGTAAGGTTTTAATGCACATTATTCAGGTAGGTTTTATTTTAATTTTTTTGTTTCAACCTGCAGTCTCAACTGAAAAAAAGCTAAATGTTTTACAACACAGTTCGGTTTTCTGAGTTCAATGATTTCTATAATTATCATATAGTTTCAAAATAAAACACTTTAGTTTCTAAGGTGTTTCTGTTGATTGCTGACACTGTTCACAGGAAGTCCTGATAAGTACATTTCCAGTCCAACAAACAGTTAATTGGTTTATTATTTTAAAGCCATCCTTTAACTCATGCTTTTTTTTTATCTTGTTAAATATTTTGTTCGTTTTGCTGCCCCGGACAAGGATAGCATATTGAAAAGCAACAGAAAGGTCTAAGAAACAGACTATAATAACCTGAAATATGATTTGATGCTCAGAAACGTTCATCCAAACTGGGTTATATTTTCTAACAAAACCTAAATAAAACTTCCTCTTCATTATGAATAAATCCCCTCACAAAACATACTAAAACAAACACATTTTCATATAAACAAATATTTATTAAGTCCAATATTTATTTGTTTTTAACTGTAAATGTTCATGGTTGAATTCAAATCTGGTTTTATCTTCTTACCCTTTAAGAAGTGGAAAAAAGTCTAAACATGCAAACAATGAAAATAAATTGACATTTGACATACGGCTAATAGAATTTTTTAAGTGTCTCTCAGCAGCTTTCCTCGCCTTCGTACCAATTACGTTTCCAACAGCCCTGCAGGTCTGCAGCTATATTGTATTGATTGTCATGATTGTTTCATGTAACAGGGGTAACTGCTGTAAAAACAAAAAAGAAAGCTTCATCTCCCCTCTCCTCCACTTTGCTTTGTCTGGAGCTTCCAAACACATCCTGACGGTTTGATTCCCAGGTTTCCACCGTGGAGTACCAGACTGGGGTTAAGAGGCTGATGTGTGAGTTCGACTCTTAAGAGATTGGCTGCAGAAACAAGAGGAACCTCTATAGATCCACAGATGAAAAACAGCACCTTTCTACCCTCCACCCCTCTTAATCACTTTGAAAACTCTTGGTGTGTAAAATTGAATTCCGACAGTATTTCCAGGGATGGAGATGAGAGCAGAAAACACAATCTGGAGAAGCTGCTGCAGCCTCTTTAAAGCACATGCTCTGCAGGCTCCAGATAACAGGGTCTTTGTATAAAACAAAAACTAAAGTGGATCCACATTAAGCCAATAAGGCTGAGAGGAACCCACTAGCAGTATCATATATCTGATCTGACAACGCTTCGTTGGTGCATGTGTTCACCACAACAGGAACAAGTTCATTTGTCCTCTTTATTCATATCACATTCATTTACAAGCCAAGCCTGAAGCTTTCAAAACAAATGCTGCAGGTGGATTTCTACATTTTGTTTGAGTTTGACAAAAAAAATGCAAAATAATAAAATGCAATAAATCTGGAGGCAAGAAAACATACAGTAAATAAGCTGCAGCACTTTGAGGAGAGATGAATAAAGAGGGAGAAAAGCAGTGAGCACTTTGAGAATTAATTTTCCAAAGGTTTGACAAACACTTTATCATATATTTACCTCATTACTCACTGAAAAAAACAGCAGACAAAGTAGTCTTAATTTATAGGAGTTGCTCTGTTCAAGCTTTAAAGATGACGGTGGAGGGAAACAAATGTCTGTCTGTGTGTGTGTGTGTGTGTGTGTGTGTGTGTGTGTGTGTGTGTGTGTGTGTGTGTGTGTGTGTGTGTGTGTGTGTGTGTGTGTGTGTGTGTGTGTGTGTGTGTGTGTGTGTGTGTGTGTGTGTGTGTGTGTGTGTGTTTAAGGAAGCATCAGAGGAAATCCCGTCACCACGGGAGATTGCTGAAGCACCTGTTCCTAAACTGACCCCCCCCCCCAACCAGATCCTGCCCAACGACCCCCCCTTCAACATGGATTACAGTACTGCGAAAGTCAGCCAGACTAACACACACCCTGCTGGCTGTGTTACCCACATCATTGAGTCTTTGACTGCACAAACTCACAATCTGGACCAATGACTGAAATATAAATGATGACAGGAAAACAAATGAAAGCCAAAAATAAAGAAAACATTTAAAACAAGTAAAACCACGTTAAACTTTACATCCAATGTTCAAAAATGATCTAAAGGATTTATTTAAATAGAAAACTGTGTTTAGGAATACAATTAATTAGATTTGTATTTTAACAGCAGCTGTAGGCCATTATTGAGTTAATTTTTAAATTATTAACACTTTTTAGGTGTGGACTTAATTGTCTAACCGCATGAAAGTGATAAAGCATGAATATTTGAATAATAATTATGAATTTCCGTTCACAGCTCTTGTGCGTTTTTCTGAAACGAAGCTGAGCGAGCATTCAGCGTGTGAGGTTCTGGCTTTAAGAAGGACCACTGACCCAATCGCACGGTCAGTCCCTGCATCTCTGCCACCTGTCCTTCACCATCCCTCAGGGTGCAGGAAGAGGGTGATGACCAGATGGCTCCGGAGGTCCAACCAGCATCCTTAGTGGTGCAGCATCCTCCCAACCCCCAGCCTCAGAGCTCCGTGCCTGTCCCACCTCCAGTCCCTGACCCACACGCCTCCCCTTCCCCCCAGTCCAAACCCCTGAGCCCCAGTGCTCGTCAGTGCTGCATGACTGGGCAAACACAGTCCTTTGCAAAAAAATAAATCCCCACCATCTCTCCTCTGCAGCTGCCTGCTTCATCAGAGAAGCCAAAAAAGAAAGTGTCCTATCTAGCAGTGAAGCAGCCTCACATTAAGATTCTCCACTATCGCAGAAAACCAGAACCTCCTCCTCGGGCTGATCCTTTCAGGTTGACTCAAAATCCTGGAAAAGGAAAACGGTAAAACATCGGTCCCACCACAGAGCACTCAGTTAAATCAAATCATGTTCACTAAAGATAGTGATCAATTATCAGAGTGCAGTAAGGGGCTGGAAGTAATACACGTTAAAAAGGAGCCAAATGTCTCCAGTAGACTGTAAACAATCACACAGGGATGCCTATTTGTCACCAGGCTGTCCCATCTCTCTGATATTACATTCAATTAGTTTCAGATACCAGCAGTGCAGAGCGCTTGGCATCCACAATCAATCAAACTCCGTCAATGACAAATTGTCAGCCCTCTGGTCGCTCCCCATAACTGGGCAGAAGGCCAACACAACCGTGATGCTCAAAGCCCCACAATGTCTCAGCTTAGGGTCAGAAACCTGCATCACTTCAGTAAGACTGAGGTATTCAGACCAGCACTGGTCTAATAAGAAATAAATACAACAGATAAAAAAAAAAACTATGCAAGACAAAGGAGAAAATGCCATTTCCTGCTTTATCCTCCCAGTACGGGTATGTTTGCGTACTTTTACTCCATAATAATTTATGAAATGAATATTGGTTCAAATGTTTGAATTATGCTGATTATGAGCTGAAATGCTGAATGAACAAAAGCTGTCTATCCCCAGAGAAAACCTTTATGTCTTTAGAGTTTTTATTCATCTGGGGCAATAGGACTTAGAAAATATTGTGGGGTTAAAGAAAATGTTAAAATAACCATTTACATTTTAAAGTAGAAATGAGAAGTTGTAATGTTGAAACGTTTTAAAGAACATTTACTATACCACATTTATTTCTAAAGCACACTGAAAACACAGCATGAGAGCTGACCTGGGTGCTGTACAACAACAGCAGGCTTAAGATACTGTAAATAAAACCGATTAAACAAATAATAAAACACAGAGCGGGAGATAAACAATCACTGGCCAAATGCCAAGTGGGTCTTTAATGAAATGTTGGAACTAAAATGTGTTTTATCACATTGGTAACCCTTTAAAGCCTGAAATATGAAGTCATATGAATGAAAATCTGGTTTTTAAACTTGAACTATTCCGTTTTTATTTATCATTTTATTTAATAATCCAAATTTTCAACAATTTGACGGTAAAAATTGGCCCTTGCACCTGCCTCTCCTCCAGCAGAGGGCAGTAGACATGTACAGGACTGGTTATGGCAGGTTTTTGAAGAAAGCGCTCTTCCTAATTCTCCATCTGGACCTTTAAGACCAGGAGTGGGTTTATGTGAATTTGAGAATGTACACTGCAAGAGGGAAAAGTTTTAAAAAGAGCTAGCATTAAAAATATTCCTGTCATTTTTAGGGGGGGTTGGGGGGGGGGGGGGGGTCATGACAATCAACTCAGGTCTCTCTCAGTTTTAACAGGAAGTGTCCAAAAGTTCATCATTCTGTTCTATATGTGTTTTTTTTTCCACATGTAGTTTTGAATTTTAAAACCAAACCACCATTGAACACAGAAGCTTCTACATGACATTCCAAAAGGGTTCAAATGAAGGCAACTGGACTTCTTTGGTTTCTTGAAGATGTTTCACTTCTCATCTGAGGAGCTTTGTCAATTCTGACTGGAATACGGGAGTCACGCTTATAAGCTGTAGCAGTCAGTTGTTGCTTAATGAGCAACCATTTTCTCTAAACACAACATCCCGGTAACCTTTAAACCCAACAACACCCTCCAGTTGCCTTCATCGGAACCCTTTTGGATTACCATGACCTGGATGACTGAGAACCTTCACTAGCATATTCTACATGACAAGTTTTTCCAAACCTCCACAAACTGTATTCCTCCGCAATTGTAAACATGCTGTTTGTGAGAGCACCAAACATCCATCAGAACAGAAACAGGTATGCTGTCACAAAGCTGAGTCAGCTAACACTGGCATCACTGCAGATAGTTGCAGATGAAGCAGTTTCTCCATCATGACAGTTGCATCATCTTCTCTGTGTTTGTGAAAAGAAATTCTTCTAACCTCCTATAACTCACTCAGGATGTTGTGCAGCCACGTCTACGGTAAATAAAAGAGTGGTTCACCCCAGAGGGATCTGCACCAACAGATCATGAGGGTCTACACTTCGTCTTAGTTTCACGGCTTTTGTTAGAAGCACTAAAGTAACTCACCTAAAATCAACAGGATGCAAAAATCAATCATGCTGCATGCATAATAAATGATCATAGTAAGGAAAGATTAACTTTTATGGTCATCTATAATGTTTATATCCCAACTAAGTGCTTTAGACATATTAGGCCACTTTATTAGGTATGCTTTGCTAGTACCAACTTGGTTACACTTTCACCTTCAGCTCTCCCTTATCTATGACATATGTTGAGTAAGTCTCAGAGGTTCTAGACCATAATGATGTTCTAGCATCATTCTGTTGTAGCGGGTTTGTTGGCTGCACATTTATTAAGTAAAGCTCCCATTCCAAGTCATCTTCACCAGGTCTAAATGCCTACATCAATAAGTTGATGGATGGATGGATGGATGGATGGATGGATGGATGGATGGAGGACTTTGTGTACTTACGTTGATGTAAATCTTTGTGTATAAATCAGGTTTTCTATCACAGCAACCATAACTCATATTCTAAACCAGGGGTGTCAAACTCATTTTAGCTCAGGGGCCACACTGAGGGAAATCTAGTCCCAAGTGGGCCGGACCGGTAAATTAAAAAAAAAAACTTCAGATAGTTTTCTTTGTTTTAATACAATCAATATAAAACAAGGCTGGAGCCTGAGGACAGTGTAGTACAAGTACAACACCTGAAGTGTACTTGAAAATTTGAAAAAAAAAAATCCTTAGTGATTCAAAGAGCTTACAGATCACATGGCTAGATCAGTTTCATGCAGCACTTAAAGTATATTTGACTCATTTTACTTTACATCTTTTAGCTTTCACCAGCATATCAATATCAGAAGTCACATCCTGAGTGGCGGCCAACTTCAGGATGCGATTCAAGTTCTTGTGTGAGCCTTGAGCGCAGCTTTGTTTTATTTATACTCATTACAGAGAAAACTTGCTCACAATGATACATTTATTTTCACTCTACATTGTAAAGTATGAAAATAAAGTTTACACAACCATCTCGCGGGCCGGAGTTAACCCGCTTGCGGGCCGGATCCGACCCGTGGGCCGCATCTTTGACACCCCTGTTCTAAAGGCTGGGTTAGGGTTAAGGTTAGGGTTAGATCTTCAATAAACAATCTGAACTCCTGACAGGTCAGTATCTCATCATCATGTTTCAGTGAAGCATCATGAAGAACCCTAAAGCTGTCCATCGCGGTCTGATGAGCCTGTACCACAATGTTTAGGACTGAGTCTATCGTCTGAGGAAAATAACAAAGTGATGTGAGGTTTCCACTAATATGAGTCACTCAGCTGTTGGAGAGCAACTGTAAATACCTCATTATGCTACAGGGCTCCACCTGACCAAATCAAACAGTCCTTAATGAGCAGTCAGAAAGGACCAGTCCCAATAAACACATCATTTTCAGTGGCTTTTATTGAGCAATCAGTATCGGATTCCTTTTTATTCTTAATGAGTTGAAGCAATAATAAATTCCTTCAGTCAGTGCCATCATTCACACTGAATAGCTCCTTTATCCTCACTCCTTAACCAGGTTTAAATATGCATTGTGATGTATTTTTAAAGTAACACTTTTTACTCTGAATTCATCACTATTTTTCCAACTCTTAGACGTTCCCCCTCTGTTGGTGTGGTGTATAAATATCACGAGAAACCACTAAACATGCAGGAAGCTGTGAAAATGACCAACAGCAACACTAAAATGTGTCAACACTGCCTGAAATCTTTCCATATGTTGACCATTTGTGCTACAACACAGTTTTCATAACACTGGAGAGGGAAGTCGGGTTAGGAATAAAAAACAGTTCAGCAACACAGATTTAAATCTTTCATTAAAAGCTTTTACAGGAGTCTGGGGCAACCCTGCTGCCCAGCACAGTTCAGACATTGATCAAAAATCAGCCCACAGCTGCTTTTCTTTGCCTCCTCTCCAATAAATTAATCATCTAGACCTGGAGCTCACAGGATTTTAATCTTTCAAACCAAATTTCATGCAGGTTCTCACATACAGAGAATAACAATGCATGAAAGGAAAGGCTGGATTAATGTTGTTGAGATTAAACAAGGACTTTTATCATCTCTGGCTTTTTTTTACCACGTTACAAAATGTCAAAAATGTTGATTTCTGTGGATAACTTGTGAGTCGGTGTGATTAAAAAGGAATTACAAAACAGGAGATTTTAACCACCAAATTTGCTTTATCACCATTACGTATTACCAGATGTAGACACCATAAAGCACACTCAGTATTTGTGAAAGAAAAATTGTTGCTGAGAACAGAAAAAATCTGTTTTTGTAGCTAATTCATAGCCATAAATATTTTTTAATATTATTTAAAACTTGGGGGATTTTTTAGCAATTAAAATAATAAGGTTACAAATATTTTTGTTAAACAAACAAATATTTGTAATATATCTTCAGAAAATTCATTTAAAGTGAGAGAAAACTGAACAAAAAACAACAGGGATGCTTCTGTAAACATAAAGAATGACTGTTTAAAGTCAGAAACAGGTAAACATAGAAAATAAAAAGTTTATCAGTTTATCTTGGCTTACTTGCTTTACTTTAAATCACACATCAGGATCCTTTAAGCATCCCTGTTTCAACAAAACTTGGACTTTTATTTACTGCTCTAAAATGACGTTTCTTGGCCTTCAGTGTCAGAATAAAGTCTCATATCTAAAAAGGATTTGATTTCACGTTAGAGTGCTGCAAATAAAGCTTTCATGACAGTTGCAATTTGTTTTTAAAGCTCTGGTTTCAGAAGGCTGTTTTTAAAACCAACTGGAAAATCGACATTGTCCTTCTACCTGCAGCAAATGTTTAAATGCATCAAAGCTGATTAATGGTTCAATATCTGAGACGCACGATTAAGGGTTTTCCTTTTATCTGCAGTTAATTCTGTTTTAATGAACACGTTTCTATTGCCAGAACCTTTATTGAGAACAAATGTTTATATAAGCTTAGATCGTTGAGTCGCTTTATCTTCTCTGCTGTTGGACGATTCACTGAACTAAAGATCCAATTTCATAGAATCTATGTTTAATGAACACGGACTGACACCATGTTTCTGGTGACACCGTCTGCAGTTCTGCTCCATCGAACACTGACCCCCAATCCTCCACACCACAATACATCCCTGCTTTCCCATGTATGTCTATGATTGCTGCTCCGTGGACATTAACATACGGAGCAGGGAACGAGTGACGGCGAGTCCACAAAAAGAACAAAATCCAATTACCTTCTACGGAGCAAGAATCACACGCAGGATCTCCAGCGCACAAAGCCAAGGTAATTGCAGTAGGACATTGCTGCATGGAGTTTCAACAATGGGACCCCCCCCCCCCCCCCTCCAACGACAACAGCACTACATCAGAGGTTTCAATCTATTTAAGTTGGTTGAAGTCCATTAAGGCGGAAGGTGAGCATTGGTTCATTCTACCACAACCTCTAATCCCAGGGGACTGTCCAGGGTCTGGGCTTAGTTGGGTTCCAACTCAGGACGCCTGCAGCTACAACGGAGGCTTCTGGTGAAATCTAGATGCATCTCTGCTGCAAGGTCTGGCATTTTCTAGGCTTTGCAGGGGATTTGCATGCTATTGTGCCAGATTATTATGGTTGAAAACAAGATGTTCTTTAAGTGCACACCTAAACACCACAATGGGTTATTTCCTCATTAAACAGCTTACTGTAAAAAATATGTTTAGTTAAATTTCCTAAAATCAGAGTTTTGAGGGGCTGGTACTGACGATTTCTACTACTGTTACAGCTCTGACCTGCTCATTTTGACAAATTATGCTTTATCTTAAAAAATATAATCAACAGAATAAAATGATCAGCATGAAAAATGTGATTGTAGAAAAAATTGCATGGAAGAACTGATTTTTTAATAATCCAGATTTTCGAATCACAGATTGACGGATATCGTATTAAACCAATCATCATCAAATATGGCCAATTCTGACCATCAGCTGACTTTTTTGGTCTACCATTTTTACTAATTACCTCAATTTCAACTAGTTCTTTCTCTGAAATATGAGGAAAGGGAGTGCAGACATTTTAAACTCATTCATACATGTAGTGTGTGTTATGATTTTTTTATGTGTTGGCATGAAAAATATCTATCGCTTTAAAAGTATTTCAAATGTCTACTCAGGTGAACAAAAGCCGTTTGACTGTGGCGTATGTAACAGAAAACAGTAAATTATTAAACATTGTTAAAGTTTGTCATCCCATACTCTACCAGTAGGGGACAGTAAATGGAGCAAAACATTAGATTCCAATGTGGGGGCTTCTGTGCAAGTATATCATCATCATCTGCTTACTGTAGATGCAAACCAGTATTGAACAGCTGATCATTGTTAGGTGTATTATGACTGAACTGGTTCAGAAGGCGGTCTGAAGGTATCAGCTTCTTGTTCAATCTAATCTAATAAAAGGTGCACACGTGCAGATTCTGACGGAGTGAGGCAGAGCTGTCTACATAAACGGCTAAATTACTAGAAAATCTCCCTTTTTCCAAAAAGAAAAAATGTAATAAATAAAAGACTGAATAGCAATTTGCTACCCGAGCTTTGCAATTTTGGAATTTTACTGATCTTAAAAGCACAACATTCAAATCAAAGCACTTTAAAATATGTTCAGCATTGTACAAACGATGACTCAAAAGGTCAAAAACGATTATGGAGACAACCTTATAAATGGCATCTGACTTGGTTACTATGGCAACGATCCAAAGAGAAAGATGTTTGAGTGAGCTCACACCGACGTCCATCTTTTTTCTGAATCCAGGCAGAAACACTCAGGTCCTTAAGCTTTTCTGTGTCAATTAGCATCCAGTGAGGAGCTCGACAGTGTGGGAAATTGGAAAACACCAGCTGGGACTTTGGCTGCATAAATTAATATTCATGTTCTACATAATCCCAGGTGACTAATTTAACACACCTGATCAAATCAATAATTTAAAGGGCGTGGGACCTGGAAGTATAAGAGAGAGATCAGAAGCAAAGGAAGAAAAATGATTTTCTGCAAATTTTGATTTCTAATCAAACCTAAAACTCATTTATTCTTTCCACATCTGCATGTTCTCCTGCAAACAAGGTAATGGGTTCAGTTCTAATTACACGGACACTTGGGTCTGCAGTGTGTGCATGAATGTACAATAAGAGTCTGTGGGTATTTCAAGGATTCTGATGAAGGTGTCAGTCAGAGCAAATCTCCTGCATGTAATCAGCTCTATAGCTTCCATGTTTCTCTCCTTCTGCCTTGTCAATAAGCACATCTTTGCACAGTTGGTGCAATAGACTCAGGGGTTTTGTACAGGATAGGTCGTGGCAGAAAGCCTGAAACTGTCTCTGTGGAGTTTAGTTTTAAACTTGGCTCTTTAGTCGACTTCACCAACGTGTTAACAGTACAATTGGATCCCAGCACTCTGGAAACGTGATTTTAGTTGTGAGAATGCTCCAACATGCCAGTTGTAACCCCAACAGCTGTTTTGTTGGACAAAAAAGTTTCTCCTTCAACTGGAGTGTTTCTTTCAGCAGAAGATGAAGATCGCATTTCTCCCCCATCTACCTCGTCTTCCAAATCAAACACGCCTCCCTGGAAATGTTCAATACCAGCTCTAAGGCAGTGGAACGTGCACTCGTAGCTTCAGCACTGAAGGCTCTGTCGACAGCAGCGTATTTAGAGATGAAGGTTGTTTCTGACGTGGTTTGAACTTTGATCCTTGAATGTTGTGGATGGGGTCATGGAAAGGTAACAGTACACCTGCTGGAGAAAGCTTAGTTCTAAAATCAATCTGTAATGTGTGTGTGCGTTTCTGTTACTGAAGACGATCTCAACTCTGAAATATGAATAAATGTCATATTTCGTGTATCCTAATGCTGGAGGGACCTAAAGCAGCATTATGGAGTTTTCTCCCCTCAGGAATTTTGTATGTTTGTTTGCTGAAGTACCTAGATCAGGTGTGCCCAACCCTGGTCCTCAAGGTCCTATCCTATGTATCCTATGTTTTATATCTCACCCTGCTAATTCAGTGGCTGAATCACCAGTTCAACAGCTACCCAGGCTCTCCAGACAGCTGCTAATCACCACTGATTCAAATCAGGTGTGTTGAAACAGGGAAACTTCTAAAACATGCTGGATAGGGGCTCTCGAGGACCACACACCTGACCTAGACTGATGCAGAGTTGGCAACATTTGTGAACAAGTAAGTCTTCAAAATAATAAATACATGCATATATGAATAAACAGCATAATGTGAGAATAATAATTGTAAAAAAAAGTGTGTTTTAGCTCTGTTGGCCAGCTGGAGGTGCGTGTTCATGAATGAGAGGCGCTGCTTCCATCCGTAAATACAGAAGTAGTGAGAAGGGCTTCAGGTGCAACACATTTTCTGCCTCTAGATAATACTCTGTGATGAAACCAAATATTTTAATGGTTTTCTCTGCTGTTAAACACATTTTTCACCTGAAGACAAATTAAGGGTATAAAAGCAAAATGGGGGAAAACAACTACACTTCTCTAAGCACTGCGATGTTTCACGTTATAGAAGAAAAGGGAGACACGTCTTTCCACAAAAGCACAACAAACACAAGAACTGAGAAGCTGTGTTCAAATGTCATAAATCACAACAAAAGATGAGAAAAGACATCCACTTTCATAAAAACTCCAGCAGTTCACTCTGCTTTGACCTTAAAAATGAAGACTAATGGACTCTGAATCAGACGCTGCACACAGTCACAGGGAAAGTATTCGCTCATTTTTTGAGCAAAAGTAAGAAAAGCCTGTAGATTTTCTGACATGTCTGAGTAATTTTACAAAGTGCATGTAAGATGCAAGCAACAGCACACAATAAAGCCCTTGATCCCCTCATGACAGGACGTCACAAAGGCAACAGATCGGTCCTGACTGGCCACTCTGGCCAATGGTGCTCCTCACATGGGGCCAGAGCGTGTTCTCTAAAATATTCTGTAATAAAACATGTTTTTAAATAAAAAAGAAGGGGATCAGACCTTGTAGAGCGACAGGAATGTGTAGTGAATCCTAAACCTGGAGCAGAGCAAATGCTGCATAAAATATGTGGGAAAAAAGCTGAAACAGGGAGAATGAGTCACAGCATGAAATATTCCATCACTCGTGCTGCAGAAATGCTTCTCCATGCTACACCCTAACCTTAAAACATCAACAGAGACTCCATCCACTCCTCCCTGAGTTCTGAATCAATATCATCATGTCCCACGTGTCACAACTATGTTTGAAGACTTAAAATATTCTTAGAGTGTATTTTTATTAGAAAGAAGCAGGCTTGTTTTGTGGGGGTTATCTTGGCAGAGCAACAATTTACCAAAAGTATAGTCATCGAATTTGTACACAGGGTGCAGGTGAGAGGATATCTGACTCACCCTTTTCTGATCCTCCAATCCGTGTAGCACGGGCTTCCTCCTCTGGTGCTGATGTGGACTAGCCTCTCCTCCAGCCTCCATCTTCCAGTAGACAAGGTTCCCTCACTGCCTCTTTGCAACAGACCTCTCGGGGACGTGAAGGGAAATACCTGCTCAGAGTATTCCTGTCCCCTTCCCACCTAACTTCCAGTTATGGCGCATGAATGTCAATCCAAAAGCAAGAGGAGCTTCCTGTCCATCAACTTTGCCTCATTAAAAACGTGACACCCAGTCTGTGGAGGGATCCAGCCTGAGCCGCATGCTGCAGCTCAGTCATGTTGTTTCTGGATGGGTGTCTTTGTGCTTGCTGGTCCTGAGGGGCTGACCTGAGAACAGCGTCAGGGAGCATAACAGGAACCAGAGATCAAAATGACACTGCCTCCAGGAAACATCTCAGCTGCTGTGGATATTTGATCCTCTGGAGAGCTTGTCTTCTCCTGCTGGTGACCCGATCTGTCAGCTTCTGGAACACAAACATGTGCATGTTTTAGTTTTTAGGCTGCAGACATGGACTTCAAAGATACACACAACTTTTTAAGATGAAGTGTGTACATCGTGGTCACCACGTCCACTCAGCCTTGACTAGTCAGCTGACAAACAGAGTTTGAGTCAGGAGCAAACTGCATGCTGAGCGCTGCAGCAGCATCCCTGCAGGAGACCTCCGCGGCTGAGAGGAGCCGCACCTCCGAGCTCTCTGGAAAGTCGCCGTCATTTCCTACATTAAACGAACAAGGACAGAAAAAGAGACGTGCGTGTGCGGCAGGAGGAAACGCTCACCCGGCGGGGTTCTTCCTGGTGTCCTCCCGGTGGAGACGCTCCACGCCCGGCTCGTGCGCGGCGAAGCTGTGACTGTCTGCTCCTTCAAGTTGCACGCGGTGCAGCTCTGTGCTGCGTTCATAAGCTGTCGGTTATATGCAATGCTTCGAGGAAAAGGGTATTTGCCCACTTACAGGTTTTTTTTTTTTTTCCTTTTTAGTCACGCATAAATGTTGCGGATCAGGAAACAAATTTCAACATCGGACATCTTGTGTAAATAAAACGCTGACTCCAAATTATCTTATTGTGAAAAAGGATTGCTCTCTTTGTTGGATTATTATTTCCTATGATTAATCCCAATATCAGGAAACGATTTGAAAAAGAAAAATATCACCTGCCACACCCATACCTGATTACTGCCTGCCATTACGACATTACTTTCTGCTGTAGGCTCAAAGACCGTGTAAAGTTTCATGTAACACCTCTTTCTAAAGAACAAAACACGGAACAACATCAGGTCTCACTTGGTTATGTTGGTCATAGATATCAGCCACATTCTGTTGCCATAAGTCACGATCAGCCGTGGCTGAGATGTGCTGATATATTATTTGGCCGATTTTCATGGCCGATATCTAGACGATTTCCACCTTATTTACATGCTAAAATGTCACTATGGACAACATTTGATGCACAACATTGCTGAACCTGAATCAGTTTTTGAACACTGGATTTAAACCAACTCTGGAATTGTAAATTTACTGTATTGCTCAGTGTTGAAATCAATCTAACTCCAGCAGTCATAGTGCAAACAGGCGGGGTAGCTACACCCAGGACAGGTTGGCTGTCCAGGGATGTGAATATTTAAATAAAATAAATACAACTGAATAAAAAAATCTAACTGAAAAATATCAAAAATAAACACCATGGACTGAAAACAATAACCATCTGCTAAAACACACCAACAAAATGCATTCAGTCATTTTAGCTTTTAACCAGTAATCCTTAACATCGTCATGTAAACTATCATTTACTCTTTTCAGCTAGCCTATCTAGACGGACCGTAGCACAAGCAAAGTGATGTTGCTTTGCAGGTCAGTCCAACTACTCTCCAAATGGGCCTTAACAGACCTGAAAGGTCTTGTGTCTCACATCACATCACAGCGCTCTATTGGTTTGGAGGGCGGGATGATGCGACTGAGAGAAAAAACAAAGATGGTGACAGCTTGACTTTGGACTAGAGTTGGGCTTTTGTTTGAGTTAAGAGCAGATTAGATGTACCTAAATCCTCTACACAGAAAAAGGGTGTATTTGTGTCTTCTTTGACGGTGCATGGCAGACTGCTTCGTTGACTGAAATCTGAGTTTGTCCTGTTGAAAGTTGTCCAAAAGCATGTGAAGACAGTTTAAAAGTCAACCGTCGATTCTGCCCCACTGTCTGGGTCGTGGCCAGGTTATATATTCATTTATAGAATGGCTTGCAAGGCTGGATATTAAAATGTCCCATCTCCCTGGATGAGCCTTACTTTAAATTAGTTCTACCAAAGAAGTAGAGGTCTATGCTGATGTATAAAAATAAAAAGTAAGTATCGGCCCGGATCATCAACTGAACAGTATATCGGTCTGTCTCTAGTTGGGAGAGTTAGAATGTCAGAACTCTGTTGACCAAACAAAGAAGCCTTCTCACATTTGTCAAAAAACTCCTCACGACAAGACAAAAGTAGAACTTTCTGTAAGGTATTTGTTTCGTTACATCGGGTGTAAAACTAACCCTGGGTTAGGTCTGGGTTTGCTTAACTGCTTCAGGATTTGGATCACTTCCTGAAATAGAAAGAACCATGCATTCTCCTCTATCACTCTGAAGCACTGTCTGACCTTTGACCTAAAACTGAAGCTGAATTAAAACAATTCAGTAAAGAATCATGGAGGGAAATTCCACCACATCGATGTGAGAGACTCATTACCAGTAATAAATAATGCCTGACTGTAGTTGTTGCATCCATGGGTCTTATCACCAGTTATTAAGTTTTAGCTGGAATCACTTTTTTACATGGCTGCTGTTTTTTTTTTTTTTTTCATTTTTAGCTGCAGAAACGTAAAAAAATATTTAGTTTAATATCTTTCACTAGTTGAGAGCCATGGCTTCACTTTGAAGGAAGTAATATCCTCTGCTCTAAAATGCACTTGATAGTCATGGGTCAAAGATCCCAACCAAACCACATGATCTGTAAAAGGTGAGGCTGAGGCCATGAGTTCCAGACTCCATGACTAGACCTTGGGATCCAGTCCATGAACATTGCAAATAGGACTGAAGACTGATGGTAGTATAGAGTCCAGCCAGCATCGATTATGACACCTCTGATTGTGGTCGGCTCAAGTAGAGGACTTTAATACCACAATGACTTCACACGTGATGGTGTACGGACAAATAGATAGTTATGGTTTCCTCTTTATCAATGTGTGCTCCTGTTTGTCATGAGGAGAAAGGAGCTTAGCTTAACAGTAACACCCTTGCTTTGCTTCGCCATCTACATTCCACTGTCACCTTTGGTTTAGATTTAGATCAAGACCTAAAGAACAAGCTTCTGGATACAAGTGGTTGAGATGAGCTTCTACAGGGTGGCCTGGCCTAAGCCTATTAGAGATAAAGGTGATGAGCTCAGTCATCTGGAGGGAGCTGAGGCCTTGTTCCAGTTTCTGCTGGGCTTCAGATCAAAAATCATTGAGTCCATTCAGAGCATTCACAATCTTTGTGGTTCCGGATGGGGAGCTCCAGAAAGTTTCTGCATGAATTTCCAAAGGTGTTCAGCACACAAACTGCAGTCAGTTTAAATGGCAGTCTGCCTGAAAACCATATAGAAACCAGACTGCATCACTTCCATACTTGGTGTGAATGAGGGGTAGAAGACATACTGCTGCTCATCTGCATCAAAATGAGTCAACCAATGTCATTTGGACATCTTGGATTCTTCCTTCCTGGTTCCCTCCATCTGAAGGTTTTCCAGACACATTTTCTGGGAGATGAACCAAAGGCACATCCAGATCTTGAAGGATATTTACCTTCTGGTCCAGGAACACCTTAGGGTCCACCAGGAGGGGTGCCCCTTCTTGACCTTTTACCTCTTAAACCTGGCCTCGGAGAAGCCGCAGCTAGAGTTCAGTTTAGGTAAGCAATGATTATTTTCCTGCATCCAGATCATGTTTTAGGTGAACTCTGTGTGTAAAACACATTTATAATTGCTACTTTTATTATTTTCACTAATACCCAATCTCATTTCATCTGGGTTGTGTTGTGTTCTGTTGGTGGGTGGAATGCTTCCCACCTAAAAAAAAATCTGATGCTGTGATTTCAAAGCACCCCCTGAAGGCACCACTAGGGTCCTTCTCTCTCTCTCTCTCTCTCTCTCTCTCTCTCTCTCTCTCTCTCTCTCTCTCTCTCTCTCTCTCTCTCTCTCTCTCTCTCTCTCTTTCTCTCTCTCTCTTTCTCTCTCTCTCTCTCTCTCTTTCTCTCTCTCTCTCTCTCTCTCTCTCTCTCTCTCTCTCTCTCTCTCTCTCTCTCTCTCTCTCTCTCTCTCTCTCTCTCTCTCTCTCTCTCTCTCTCTCTCTCTCTCATAACCTCACACATTGCTCGAACCTCCTCTGTTCCCCCACAGCATCCTTGAAGTCGCCAGCAGGTTGCCATGGTGACTCCTGACAGAGAGTGCTCTGCTGCCATCTATTGTCAAAATAATAAATGTCATCTGAAAAAGAAAATTGCTTTCTTTTGCTACTAAAACATAGCCTGGCAAGCCAGACTAAATAAAATCATTGATCTAGTTCATAGGCCAACTAAAACACTGAGAAAATTTAACTCATTTGTCATTTATTCAAGCTGAACCTACAGGAACTGTGGTGTTCTTCAAATGTTTCAAATATGTTTTATGCATTGTTTCTTAGTGCCTACAGTTGTTGTTTTTTAGTCCTTGTGAATCACCTAAATGTTTTTGATTGCTTTCCTTTTTTTTCTCTTCCTAAACTAACTTCTGACCTCAACAGAAATGCTTGCTGCTACATTTTGTTTTCTGCTTTTAAACGTCAGGTCTTCAAATATATTTGTATAATTTGACATTTAAACTAATTGTGTAACTTTAATTATAAAAAATAGTTCTGCTAAAATGGCAACTTTTTAATCGGTTTCAATGTGCAGCTCTTCCAACTGAGTTTTCTGGTCTTTGCTGTTTGTATTGTTTCTACATTCTTCACCTGCCTTTAGGGCTGTATTAAAATGTGTTAGTGAGTTTTGCTCCATCTTTAAACACATTTAGCAAATTTTAACAGTTAGTCATAGTTTCAGCTTCACTTCAGTTCTTTTTTTTCCCCCTGTGTCCTGTCTGGCTGTGAAGCAAACAGAATTAATGTCTGAATGCTGGTGACAAGCCTTACAGATTTACTGTGAGGTGGAGCATCAAATGGGCCATTCCCAACTGTACCGGGTCGGCCCGGGCCGGGTAGCCCCAGTCGGCCCCAGCATGCCCCGGTTGATTCCACACATCCTTGTCTTAAGCCCATGTGGGCTGATTCTACCCACCAATCAGAGGCTTGCTCTAATGGAAGGTGTGAATTTGCTGTCAGCAGTGGGTGTGTTGGCCCTGGTCGGCCTGAAGCAGACCCCCTCGAGAAGAGGGCTGAGAATGAGCCTTGGTTGGCCCGGAAAAATACCAGGCCACCCAGATATGTAAACAATCCATGCTACCTGGCCCGGGCCGACCCGGTACAGATGGGAAGGGCCCAAAAGCTTCTGCTTTAATGTCATGCCTGATACTTAAAACATTTTTGTTATTGTTTTATGAATGTTTTATAATTCTGACCAAACACGGAGACGGAGGTGAAAGAGAAAGGAAGAGACAATGGGGGGGAGGGGGGGGGGGGTCCACAAAATTAAACAATCAATGATGAACAAGAGTCTGCTTCGAGACCTGCAGAGTGCAAAACAAACAAAAATATACAAATGAAAAGGACACAAATAAAGAGCAAGCTATCACTGCATCAACCTGTTGAGGAAGTATAAAATCAACATTGTTTTACTGAACAATCACACAATAATAAATCACAGTGCATTTAGTGCCAACCACAGCCTTAAGACGTGTTGAAAATGCCTAAGTCCATACTTATGAGAGCACCATGTGAGCACATGTGTGCGTACACACGCTTGTTTATGTAAGGTTTCTCTATAGGAGCATCCAATAGAGAGTGTGAGGGGCCACAGATCTGCCCCCAAAGATGTGTAGGAGACGGGGGGAGCTCCAAGTCCCAGAGATTCAGAAGCTGCCCCAGAGCGCAGGGAGACTGAAAACAGGAAAGACCCAGCCCCCTCTCGAGAGGCGCAGAGGATTGCCCCGGGGGGCCACAACCAGCAGCCGGCATGGTCCCGGGAGATCTCAGTGGCAAGCCCACAGGCCCACCCGCAGCCTCCCACCCCCAAGCTAGCCGAGCCCAGAATCCGGGACCCAACAGAGCCCAGGGACTCAGATCCCACCAGGCAGCCACCAGGATCAATCAGGTAGATGCCAAAAATCTTAAACCCCAAGACCCGGGATCTGTGAACACTCAGGCAGACCAGGGCACCACAGTCCACACCAAATGTGGCGGGTGGAAGGGAGGAGAAGATGTGTAGCAGCACAAGAAGTCCCAGGAGAGGGGAGGAGTCCAAGACCCCACCTGACATATACAGCTATACACAGACACAGACTGCTTTACGGTCAGGAGATCCCTTTGATCTGCACAAAAGTAACAAATGAGGTGAAAAAGTAAGAATCCAGGCAGCAGCTTTTCTGGAGAGTTTAGAGGAGATGCAGGAAGATGAGAGACAGACAGGACAGGAAAATAGTTAAATAAAAACAAGAAAACAAAACAAAGTGTTGAAAAGTGAAATGTAAGTAGATTTGTCTCCACTACACGTTTTTACCTGTATAAAACAATAAGTTATACACATGTAATATTTATACATTTGATACAATGCAGATCACTTTCAAAACTCAGTCACACACCCAGGGCCGTGTCAAGGCATTCTGGGGGCCATGGCCAAGGAACATTAGTTATACAGTGTTTGTAAAAGTCCCTCGGACATTACTGACAGGTTCTAATATTATCAGATGAAAAACAAAACTATCAGACATGCTGTCTCATCTGTTGCTTTTCTAAACTTGCAAAAAGTAACAAAACTATTTGAAAGCCACTATTTGTGGATACTCTGGAAGTTTCCATGGAGTCTGTGACAACTTTTTTATCATTGATCCCATCATCTAATATCACAGCTGAGACAAGCATCCTGAATAATCTGTGCACAAGAAACTTACCGATGCTGTAGTAAAACAAAAGGTATAATAATTTCTTATCAATAAAACGTTGTTGCAGCACTAAAGCAAATATGAGATTTTGCAATAAATATGCAAAATATTTACATATGAATTGTTTTAGAGCCTTTTTTGTTGTCATAATCTGATATTAATTTTAGCTCTTACCTGGAAAAAAATGGGTCCCAACGTGGTTTGTGTGGCGTTGCCTCAGTGTGACATCATAGGCACAGATCCCCTGTCCTCTTTTTTGGAAATGGAAATATCGTCACCCTAGTGTAGGACCTTGGGACAGAGTGTCTATTTGAATGTTTTGTCTTCATGGAATGTCAACATGCGCTGAGCAGAACCTTCTGGATTTAGAAGGCCACATAGAAAGTGGATTTATTTCTGTAGATGAAAGGTTATTATGTTGATCAATATACCGGTATAGGTGAAATTTGACCCTTTTGGATGTTACACTATTCATTGTTGATGCAAAGCAGAGTTAAAAAAGAGGTCTTGCTGAAGCACTGGAAATGGCAAACTCTCAGTTGCTGTAAAACACCTGCAAGGCATGATCAGGGGCGCCATAAAGCGGTGCAAGATTAGGAAGATTCTAAGGGCCCACAGCTGTCAGGGGCCCAAAAAAGTTTCAAAGTTGAATACAAAATAAATAAAGTTTAAAAGTCACAAGTACTTTACTTTGCAGTATTTTTTCTCATTTAAGACATTAAACAAACAATCTTTTAGTCTGCATGAAATGTGTATTCATTCAGAGGTCCCTACTTTATTTTGACAGTCCACCTGGTCGAGCGGTGCGTAGCAGGCCAGGCTAACTCACGCAGCAGTCAGACAGCAGAGTGTGCCAAGGCTGCATGTCTGAAAAAACAAAGTCTGGGTCACAGAAAAGGAAAGAAAGAAAGGAGAAAGAGGACAGGCAGAGGAGAGGGCGTCAGTATGTCACACAGTTTTTCTCAAAGAAAGGTGGGTTTAGTTAGTGAGTGGTTAAATTCAACCTGTTTGCTAGCTTTGATATCCACAGTGAGAGGAACTATGTTTCATCTAGTTATGGTATATGGGTTGTAGTCCTTGTCCCTATCAGAATCAGCAGTTGATGATATGTCAGCAGGTGTCCCCTCACAACCCAATGAACCTCAAGAATGTGAGCAATGTAGCATGTTAGCTAGCAGCCTCATTTAAGGGGGTCTGTGGGAATCACTTAAGGCTCTCTTCTCTATCAGTACTATTACAAAGGAATATAAACGGGCTATTTTTGGTGATAAACACATTGTTTTTCCACATAATGATAATTATATATATCAATCAGTAAAAATGTATAGATTGTTTTGGATGCTGGGCAGGTTGAGGCATTGTTATTTAGTCTGTCACCAAGTATGTCACTCAGGAGCATTATTAATTATATCACTGTAAATAATAAAGTGTGTACAATCAAGGCTGAATATATTTTTAGCTGTTTTTTTTTGTTGTTGAGAAAAATGGGTTTCTAGAGACTTATATATGTATTCATGCAAAGTTATCCAACTTTAAAATTTTATGTAACCCTAATTGACTCCGTTTTGAACTGTGTGGTTATTCATTTTGTGTCTATGATGAAGCCATGGAGACATAATAAAGAAGTCACCTTATGAGCAGTGAATCCTTAATTTTTGTCAGTCATACAGAAATACTTGATTTCAAGAGGAAAGACAGCTGAAAATGTAGTTATGTAAAACTTTGACACAACATGGACATTTAATTAGATATCCAAATTTGAATTTTATCACCAAATAAAATTTTAGAATAAATAAACACATTTTAAGGGAGTCAAAGGGAAAAGGAGATTAACACATTTCAGCATGTGCATTTCCTGCTTTTTCCAGCAGTGATATTGCTAATTCTGTTGAAGGAAATTCACTGTTTAATGAGAGACAGTTGGTGAAAATGATATGTAAATAAGTAAGAATGCATGTAGACCTACATAATTAAGCAAAACTGAAACACTAATATAAAGTATATATATATATATATTTTTTCTCCCTTCAAATCTGGGAGGGTGGAACCCAACGCAGTCAACAAGCTAAACAGGCAGCGTCACATGCGTTTTCTGAAAACCACATGACCATGTGTTTCATTTAGAATAAGCACCAACTTTTACAATCATTGTTTTTATTTGGCCAAGGGTTTATTGACACTGAGTTCCATACAAAGATAGAGAGAAGGAAAATGCTGCAGTTCGTGATCTTTTCCAGTTATATTGGAAATGTAGGATTATACCAGTGTAACATGTTTCGTAGTTTAGAACCTTCAACTAGCTCACAAACCGATAAGTGTGTCTTGTTCATTTGACAGCTACCAGAGAAATTAAAGCCAAACCAGTTAAAATGCAGATACTTTATGAGAAAAGTTAAAATAGGAATAGGGATTAATCACATTTTAGCTCCACTAATGTGCTTTGTAATTTGGGAGTGGTTGAATTTTGGCCAATAAGTGTTCATGAGTCAATAAACTTTACTAGACAAAGAAAGCTTAAAAATAAAAGACTAATCCATATCATGTTCTTGTTCCTGATGTAATAAAATTACATTTTGCTTTAGAAAGAAGCTAGAAAAACAAATCAACCCATTAAATCCAGATTCTCATGGTCCGCTGTCATAAATCGCGCATGCGCAGAATATGACCGGAGAGGCTATTCGTGTTTAAAAAGTAAGTGTTGTGAAATAATGAGCACCAGTGTTCGTGCACATAGCAGCTGTCTGCATGCGCTATGGTCACTTGTAAATTTTACAAATCCACCTTTTGTCCGCTTTCAGACATGCGTAGTGAACGTCGGACAGTCACGCATGCGCGAGTCGTTTTCGGTGGATGTTCGGTTTAGGTAGTGACCGCTAGCATAAGTTAACGGTTATGTGAAGATGGCGGCACACGGTCGTTCTCCGCTGTTGTTGCTGCGCTTTTTATTTGTGTGTGTCTGTAGCTACGTCTCTGTCCTGGGCTTAAAGTTTCCGAGCGGCCCGGCAGAACCACCCCATCCTCACGGCGTCAGAGTCATGGAGGCACCTGTCGTCGCTGGGGCCTCTCAGCTTCGACGGACGACCGGTTGGAAGCTGGCGGAGGAGGAGGCCTGCCGGGAGGACCTGACCCGCCTCTGCCCCAAGCACACCTGGACCAACATCCTGGCGGTTCTGGAATGCATGCAGGACCGCAAAGAGGTGAGCGTCACACATCCTGGCTGGCTCCGCTTATGCCGTAAGGGGATAGACACCCACGGGGTGTGTCGCTCCGGTGGTCCACCGTTTTTCAGCTTGGCTCTGAGGAAGAGAAACGACCATGTCTTCATCTGTGTCCAGACGAGGACAGACACTTAAAACACCAGAAGCCAAGGCGTTGACTTGTTAGTTTTTCTCTTGGAAACTGCATCAAACTCTTCCATACAACACGGTTCAAATGAAGCGTTAAAGCATAACAATCCCAGTTATTCATCCTCTGAGCTATGCTGGGTCTCTGTCAGTCTCTTTTGGTTTTTGACGTACTGCGTAAATCAGAAAATGAAATATTTGCTTTTCAGGGAGAAATTAAGAGATGACGAGGCTCCTGGGTTTAAAGGACCTGACTAAACACAGACCCTCAGGTCTTTTTACGTCCTCTCTCTGACTCTGCAGCTCATTTCAGTCTCTGCTTCCTGGCTTTTTTCTTATTTTTTGGTTAATTGTCACCTAATAACATTAAAGCAAGGATGTGCTGACAAAAAGACATTAAAGCCAATAAAAGTGTTCCCCAACTAATCTCAGGTAAATAAGAACTGCATCTTGTATGTGGACTAAAAACAAGTAAACTACTAATTAATCAGAATCTGCTCGTGTTTCATTGAGTTTAAAGGTAAGATACATGCAGACGTTTTACATGTATGCATATTTCATGGCGTGCATTAAATTGTTGCATTAGTATTGTAGCAGGTATGTTTTTGCCCCTGTTTTAAGCTTTTTTTGCCCCCACACCCTGCTCGGCACCATGGAGTGACCTCGGAGGATCAATTATTTACTCGTTTAGATATTAAGTGAGCTGATTTGTGTGCAGTCATGTGGCTGTCATGTGACTTGTAGGTCAAAGTTATAAACCACAGACTTTACGTTTTCATTGCTGTTTATTTTTGCCTCTGATAACATCCCTCCCTCCCTCTGCCTGTTTTCAGACATGTCGCCCACCAGATTTTTAAACATTTTGGCAGAAAAAGCTTGTTATTATTCTATTCACAGCCACATTTTGCCTCTGAGAAGCTGTGCAGCTCAAATTATCAGCTGGTTGATCACATTCACTCATGGGGAAGAAGTGCTTCATCTGTTGATATAAAAACAACGTTCCTATGTTTTTGATGCTGTTGTTTTCCAAGCAATCTAATATATGCTCTCTGCTGAGGTGTTGGGTTTTTCCTCATAAACCCTCATTGACTTCAGCAATAGTTAACTGGGTTTAGTCATCAACCAGCAGCACCACACTTCCCATAAACATTCCTACATTCACAGGTAAAAACCAAAACTTGTAATCCTTTAGGACCTGTCTGCACCAAAACTTGCCATTTCTTTTTCCTGCTCTTCACCTTATGCAGTATTTATAAAATGCTTTGTCCAACTATAAAATCTAAATTGGGCAGAGTGGGACGTGATGGTGAAGGTGCAGCAAACATGAGTCTGGGTCTGCGGCAGATTCTGTAAATCCCACGGGGTGGAGGCGGGATTTGATTGAATCCAAGAGTCTTACTTCCGGGTTGAAGTATGGGTCAATAAAATAACTTATATTTGATATAAAAAAAATGACATCTCCATCATGCCGATTGTAAAGTTTTATCATAAAGTGCCTACCATTGCTCCGGAAGGTGTAAAGCAGCATGATTCAGGCTGTTGTAGTGCAGCTGGGTGATGTTTTGAGCGTGTTCCTCTGGACAAACTTCTTGTTTGTTTTGGTCATGATATTTTGGTGGTTAATTATCTTGGGGCGACGGTGGCACAGGAGTTAAGTGCTCGCCCCGTAATCGGAAGGTTGCAGGTTCGAGCCCCGCTCAGTCTGTCGCTGTCGTTGTGTCCTTGGGCAAGACACTTAACCCACATTACCTGCTAGTGGTGGTCGGAGGGACCGGTGGCGCCAGTGCTCGGCAGCCTCGCCTCTGTCAGTGCGCCCCAGGGCAGCTGTGGCTACAATGTAGCACATCACCACCAGTGTGTGAATGTGTGTGTGAACTGTGAATGGGTGAATGACTGGTTGTGTTGTAAAGCGCCTTGGGGGGTTCCAGTACTCTAGAAGGCGCTATATCAAATACAGGCCGTTTACCATTTTTTACCGTTTGTTCCTGCTTTGGTGAAGAGTTGACATCACCTTAGAGTTGTCAGTGTGTCAATTACTGTACACCTCAGAGCTGTGTATAAGTAGCTGAAAAGGTGACATCATGACCCTGATGGGATGCATTTACACTTAAAAAGCCATCTGTCTCAGAAGTATTTTTATTTAATTTTTTCTATTAAGTTGAAGCCATCCTTCCCTAACACACACACACACACACTCTACTGAATAGGTAAACAGTTATGTTTTTCTGAATGTCTGAAAGACGCCCGTTATAAACTCACTGCTGCACAGCAAGTCTCTTTGTCTCCCCATAAACTTTCCCCCAGCCCCCACTGGTTCCAGACTGGCAGCGATAAGGATGCTGAATAGCTTGAAGCACATTCCTGTCAGATATCTGTCTGCAGACGTCCTTACTGATGCCGACTTGTCTGTTTTTGTTTGGCTATTTTTACGTTTCAGCCTTGATGGGCAGTTATTGTGTCTGAGAGAGACTGAAGAGACTAGCAGTAGACGAGAGGAGCAACACGTCACTTCATCCCTGCAGATATGGCAAAAGTAAAATGGAGATAAAAGTTTGAAGGCGTTTATGATGTAAAAGTCATGGCTGAATAATTTTCAACGCTAATATCTCTACTACAGTTAACTCAGTGATAAGATTGAGCAGGGCAGCACTATTCTGGTTAAAATGAGAATTACACATTTTTTTGCTTAAAATTGAGATCATGATTCTCTCATGATTTTTTAGAGTATTTATTGCACTTATTACCTGCACATCAACTTTGTAACAGCTGTCACTGAACATGAAAACAATAAATGCCTCTTGTCTCGTACGTACACAGCTTTTGAATAATTTAAACAATAACAATTTTGAGCAATATTCTCTTTGCTTGTAAGTTGATGAGAGAGGTAGATAATAGGTGTGTTTCTTAAAATGTAAACCACAGTTATTAACAAAATATAACATTTAAAATGACAACATGGTTGTTGTTGACCATGGCAGGACCAGAACAGAGAACATAGTCCTTTTTTATCTAGCCAGCTGCTTAAAACTGTGTCATTTGGAAATGAGATTGTATACACGTATGAATTGAGATCACTTTTTTTTTTTACGATTAATTGTGCAGCCCTAAGATTGAGTTCACCAAGGTGAAGCCACGTCTCTCCGCTAAGACCTCTTCACACGGCAAGATGTTTAACCTGTTAACCCCATTAAAGATGGCTGGCCCGGCTAATGATCGTCAGCAAACGCAAAAATGGATTCAACTCAAAAAATTTGACTAAAATTTGATCATGTAAGTCATTCAGCACATCTGATCTGAGTGCTAACAGTTCACACAGGGTTCTGTCATGTTCTCGTTTTAAATAAAACGGCTTTCGAATCCATTTCTCAACACAAGATGGTTTTAGTTTAATACTCTGAAAGATGGGAAATGATGGATCATTTTTCAAGGAATTCTGGGTCTTTAGTCGGCTCTGAATGTGAGTTTATTTGATGTTTAATCTTGCATGTTTTATATAAAACTGGCCATGATGACCAACTATGTTCCTGCAACAAGCTTCTATAAATCAAATAATCCGAATTTAATGAGCAAAAGTACTCAACCTCTTACTAAATTCATCTTTTCGAGAGACTTATCCATTTTCAGTTTTTATTTTTTTCCAGCTAAAGTTTATAAAAACAGGTTTTTGGTTTCAGGCAAGACGAAGTCAAACAGTTAAAATTCTCCACAGCAATAATGAATAACTTAACGTGCAGTTAAGAAAAACAACCTGGTAGTTTAACTTCCTTACAGGAAACCATGAAGATGAGACGCTCCATCTTTGTTCATCAACATGTCCATTCATTTCAGTATTTACTTTATTTTCTGCAGGAAATAGAGCTCTCTCCTGACTGCAACCACGTGAGTTATTTTACACATTTAGATGCATGTAGTTGTTGAACATTCTGACCCCTGCTGTACACTTTAGTGCTTTTAACCTCTTGCACCAATCTCTCCCTCAGCTCCTGTGGAACTACAAGTTAAATCTGACAACAGACCCAAAGTTTGAGTCTGTAGCCACAGAAGTGTGCAGGAGCACCATCGCTGAGGTCCGTCCGTCTTCAGCTGGTATCCATGTTGTTGTTGTTGTTCAGTCCAGTTTACTGTTATGTGCTCCACACCTGCAGATAAAGGAGTGTAACGAGGAGGTGAGGGGGAAGGGCTACCTGGTGTCATGCCTTGTGGATCACAGAGGAAACATCAGCGAGTACCAGTGCAGCCAGTACATCACCAAGATCACCAGTGTCATCTTTAGTGACTACAGACTGATTTGTGGGTTTATGGACAAATGCAAAGAAGACATAAACAGCCTGCACTGTGGCAGCATCAACGTAGGACAGAAGGTGAGTGTTCCACACTTTTATGCTGCAGTGTGGGTAGGGTTGTCACGGTATGAAAATTTAACCTCACGGTTATTGTGACCAAAATGATCACGGTTTTCGGTATTATCGCGGTATTTTTTTAAACGGTGTTGCATATGTTCAGAAAGCATTGATAGTCCTGTTCTACACAAACTGAAATAGTTTAACAGTGTTTATTAAACCTAAAATAACACAAAGCCTTAGCAAAAGTGCAACTTTTCACAAGTAAAGGAACAAATAGCTTCTTTTTCTGGAACATGTTACAGTAGTCAGTGCAGGTTTAAATTATACAAATCCAAACATTCAAAACATAAACAATATGTAAACAAATCAAAGAAACACCACTTGTTTTCTCATATACTTGTTTTCTTCATTATCAAAATGAAAATCTAAAACTCCAGTCCACACTTGACTTGAGCACTGTACAAGTCAACCTTAAAAAATATGTATTTAAAATAAATAGCCACTTTAAACAAATTACTAAAATAACTACTACACTATGTAATCAAATCCAAATGTTCAAGTATAAATGGCATTGAATAAGTAAACAAATCAATGACAAGGAACTAATTGTATATTTCTCTTCATCATCAACAAATAAGATGCTTCATCCAGCAACAGGGTGTCTGTGACACGGTTTAAATGCTGGCAGAGGACGCTGCGGCTGCAGTCTATAGTGACTCGTTGCATTCTCCCTCAGCCAAAAGTCCTCGCGTCATGCATTTAAGCTAAAATGCTAATGTTAACTTACCTTGCACTGGCTGTAGAGACATGGGTGATGGTCACGCAGATGTGCCATTAGATTCGAAGTGTTGCTGCCTTCTGCAGACACTTTTTTCCTGCACGTTCTGCAAACGGGATAGCAGTCTTCTATTAACTGTCCCTCAGCATTTTTCAGAAATCCAAAATATGCCCATACTTCCGATTTAGTCTTCTTTGTGGGCTGATGGATGTCCTGGGCGCTGCCGTCTCTTCCTTCGGCCATTATTTCAGCTTCAAAGTTTTGGTGCCGTTGCAAACGAAAAAGTGCGTGTGCGCGCCGCGGGAACTTCAGCTGAAGCGACGGTGGCTGGTAAGGGTCACCGCGCCAAAACCGCGGCCACGGTAAACCCACCGAGATAATTTAGTTTTTTAAAAACTGGACGGTTATTTTTATTGTCAACTTTTTTACCGGGGTTTACCGCTATACCGGTTACCGTGACAACCCTAAGTGTGGGTCCCTAATGCCTCTAAGCATCTCATTTATGAACCAATTTGTTCATTCATTTTTTCGTCAGTGTTTGGTTTTAGGAATTGTCTGCCTGAAATGAGCTGTTTGATAAAACCCCTGTTTGTGATGTCACAAATGGGGACATTAGAGTAGAACCACCTCTCACATGTAAGAGAGAGCCGCTGCTGGAGGAGCAGCAGCAACATGTGTCAGACATGAGGCCCACGGGCCAGATGTGGCCCGTGGGCCAGATGTGGCCCGTGGGCCAGATGTGGCCCGCCACATAATTCTATGTGGCCCGTGAAAGATTCAAGTGTCTTAAGATAAGTATGACGCTTCAAAGTGCACATTGACTGTGAACAGCATTTCCCATAATGCATGGCGATTGTGTTCCCAGTGCAATGACTCACCACTAGGTCGCCACTTCCGTGTTTAATTCATGCAACAAGTGAAAATAACTGTCCACACATCATCCCAAAATGTCCAGGAAGAGAAAGATTGATGCAGAAGGAAGGTGTTTCAACAAATGCTTTTATTTCGATTCTTAGTGGGCTTCCTAAACTTATTTTAGTGTGGCTTTTTCTGTCCTATTACTCATAGCAACAAGTAAACATCACGTAAAACGTTGCCTCGTGATTTCTGGGTGCTGTAGTTTACGTGTCTTATGATCACAGCAATTAACCGGCTAAACTGTATTTAATTTTTAAGCAATGGTTGATCAATTGTCAGATCACACATAAAAAGCACTTTAGATTGCCATTATCTGTCTCACCGAGACAGATCTCAGGCAGATCCTGAGACGCTCCTGCCTGACATATTTATTTATTCACGGGAAAAAAATCATACTAGTGATTTCTCTTGGAGTTCAGTTTATACATTCAAACAGCACAGCACTCTATTTAAACTTCTTGCATGTAAATCTATGTTATTTGTCCATCCATTCATTTTCATCCGCTTATCCGGAGTCGGGTCGTGGGGGCAGTAGCCTAAGTTGAGAGGCCCAGACTTCCCTCTCCCCAGCCACTTGGGCCAGCTCCTCTGGGGAAATCTAAGGCGTTCCCTGGCCAGGTCCGCTCTGACAGCTTCTGGCGTTTCTAAAAAGTATCCCAGGGGCACGGTACGGTCGGAGATGTTTAATCTATTTAATTTCTGACTATATGAAACGATTTCTTTGGTTTTAAAGTGTGAAGTAAACTCTGACAGAGTAAAATCCAAGCCGATCCCATTCATTTTGTTTACCTTTGTTGCCTGCCAACATGGCGTCTACTCTCTGAGAGTCACATGACGTCCGTAGCTCTATTACCCTTTGCACCGACGTCACCTAATCACGTGGGTCCACCATGGTGGACGGCAAAAGCATGTAAACAGTGAGCAACACGAGTACTAAACAAAGGTAAAAGTAGAGCCTGAAATTGTTTTTGCGATCAAAACAAAAACAAAACTCCTCCAGCATTTCTTCAACTAGTTCATGCCCAGTTCAGTTATCAGAAGAAGTAGCGCATCTAGCCGGGGCTCATAGAGAGCGGTATGTTAACTAGCTTACCAACGTTAGCTTACGTTCTCTCAGCAGCTGTTCACCGATGTAAACATGTTGCTGACTTTGCCTGAATTCACCCCTCTGGATTTATAACTATGTAATAAACAACGTTTCACTTCACACCAAAGCTGATTTTTAAAAAGTCCGGATCTCTACCAGCTTCTGTTGCTGGTGGTGTTACCGGGTTCAGCTGCTGCTCTCACACTCGAATGAGAAGATCTTTGAATGCCGATGCTCATATAAATAAATAACGTAATTTTTAACACACGTAATTATTTATCGGAGCTTTAATAGTGTTAATAATTGTCTCGCTTTACAGTGGACGGAGCGCAGCCTCCGTTGTGAAATACCCATCCATCAGGATTGTCAATAACTAGTATAAACACATCACATTTATCCCTGTCCCTGTCTTCCTCGTGAAATAAATTAACGTTAATCTTACCCAGTAAAAACATGTTCGCTGCAAATCTGAGGCCTGCTAGTCCACTTGATTGATTGATGGAGACTGAGGACGGAGACGAACTGCAGCGATCAAAGTTATTAAAAAGAAAAAATGAGTTGCGTTTACATCCTTGTCTCTTAGTGCAGCCAACCACGCAGCAAGCTAAAACCATTTTACTGTCAAATCACCAAAATAAAAGCGATAAAAGGCTACAAACTGGCTTGTTTTGACTACCTTCACTGGAGTTTCTACGTGTGTAAACGGTCTTTTTGCCGTCCATCATGGCAAAGGGGGCGGTCACATGAGCGATGTGACGTCACGTGCAAAAGGTCAATAGCAGCCTGAGTGGGGGGATGGGTGGGCGTGGCCAGCTGCAGCCTTTTTTCTTAGTGACGAAATCCTAAAACAGCTCATTCTGTTTGGTACTGAAACTGTCAAGAATAAAACTACTGAAATAATTTTGAGTGAGAGGGATTTAGTGCAAGGAACTTCATAAACATGTTTTTATCAACCAGAGAAAAATTAAAATTTAAGAAATTCATAAAATGTCCCCTTTAAAAAACAAGGAGACAAGAATAATATCTTAATGTTAAAGCTGCTATAGCGAATCTGCAAACACTCACTCATCCCCTTGGGTATTTTCCCTGGATCCACGTCCACTGGAACCAAAAACCCACACTGCAAGAGGAAACGAGATGGCGCTAAACACCAATCTTTGTTTTCTAGGTCCAAATGTCTTTTGTTGTTCAGGAATTCAAATGGTGTTTTTCTTTTTGGGACTCTGATAGTGTGTCCTAAAGTTGAAGTGGTAGCAGCTGGCTGTTTCTCAATTTCTGATTTTGATATTGAGGGAGAACCTCTCACACCAGTGGTGTTCTGTTGCTAAATATGTGCGAACCCAGGGAAGTGCGGAAGTGTGATGGTTCAGTGAGAGCAACAAGTGGATGGTCCAAGCCATTTTGTTGGTGGAGGGTTTTAGACAAATGTAAATTAACCACTTTATTTATTTTTTCTTCCTTTTTTTATTTTTTTTATTTGTTTTAGAATCTCCACAATATTTCTATAGCTATACTATGTTGGAGCGTTGTTAGGAGGCATGAACAGATTTTTAAGCTAATTTGTTTTCCAAATTTGCCATAGAAGCCTAAAATACTATTCTAAATAGTCTCAATACCATTTTAAAGATTAAAATCAAGCTTGAACAATCCAACACACCATAGAAAATAACCACCAAAATGCTTGTTCAGGCAGGAGTTTTTTGTTTTGTTTTTCAATGCAAAGAAAGCGTATGATCCTGGTTTCAGCCTTCACACTTGTACTTGGATCTGATTACAAAACGCTGGAAAGAAAAGAACGCCAAGTAGCAGAATTACGGAAGACAAATGTGTCTGAAACCGCGGGTCCGTCTGAGCATCTGTCAGCTGCAGAATCTGTGGGTTCTAAAATTTGCCCTCATTGAGATCCGAAGGGAGTTAATTGCTTATTTCAGCAAATGAAGATCATCAATAATATCTGAGAGTTGTGAGTGATGTGCTACATAGGTAGAACTTTAAATAAGCAGCAAAACAAAAGCTCAGACGATCCAAACACGTTTTAGATGAGCTTTGCATAGCAGGACAGCCCCTTGTGATGAGGCACAGTCCAACTCTGGCATCCGCTCGTCAGACCTGGAGACCTGCTGGGTTGTCTTCATGTCTCTGCAGGAATGCAAGTTCAGCAAAGCTGGGAACATAACTTAATATTTTCTACAAAACTCTGTGTCTCTTGTTACCTATTCAGCCTTAATAGTTATTATTTAATCATGGTCTCCAGTAAAACTCATTTTCATCCTAAAACCAGCAGGACTGCTAAGAAGTTCCTTTAGAGATTGTGTATGGCTCCAGATGTAAATTATGGTTTCTGTGTCTAAAAATCAGCAGTTTTATAAAAGCTTGTTCTGGAATATTAGGTTATAATTTTTCATTGAGGCAAGGCATTATGGGTATTGTAGGTTTAATCTTAATATTAATTTATTCTCATCATTTTTATTTTACTCTTGAAATGGGCCTCCATTTTCATTTTCATCAGCTTTAACTTTCAGGTTTTTTTATTGAGTTATCCTGTGTGAGTGATGGAGCCCTTGTTTCATTGTGATCCCTGATCTCTTCTCAGGACATCCACTCCCAGGGCGAGGTGATCGCCTGTCTGGAGAAGGCTCTGGTGAGGCAGGCAGAGCAGCCGGATCGCGCTCATCCTATCAAAGAGGAATGTCAGAAAGCCATCCTTCGGGTGGCCGAGCTGTCGTCTGACGACTTTCACCTGGACAGACACCTTTACTTCGCCTGCCGGGAAGACCGCGAGAGATTCTGTCAGAACGTGAGAACACTCTGTTGCTTGCAGGATTTTACACAAACATCTGGAGTCTGATCAGCTAACTTTTATTCATACAGAATAACTTTCACAGAATACATGAATGAGTGAGTCCTTCAACTCAACCTGATCAGAACTTTGTTTTTATCCTTCACAGGTTCAGGCAGGAGAAGGTAAAGTCTACAAGTGTCTGTTTAATCACAAGTACGAGGATGCCATGTCGGAAAAGGTACCAGACAGACCCCTCCCCCCTCCCTCGTGGTTTTAACTCACACTGTGCTGATTACCTCCACTCCTCTCCTCAGTGCCGCGACGCCCTGACGACCCGACAGAAGCTGATTTCTCAGGATTACAAAGTCAGCTACTCTCTGGCTAAAGCCTGTAAGCTGGACCTGAGGAAGCAGCACTGCAGCCTGGACACCAACCTGCCTCGAGCCCGCGAGGCTCGGCTGTCCTACCTGCTACTGTGTCTGGAGGCAGCCGTTCACCGAGGTCAGGAAAACCTGCCTCGTGGTTCTGGTGATGGAAACATGCCATTGCAACAGCTTCTATCGTGCGGCATCACTAACAAGGCTGTTCTGCTGTGCAGGTCGTCCAGTCAGCGGCGAGTGTCAGGGAGAGATGCTGGACTTTCGGCGGATGCTGATGGAGGATTTTTCCTTGAGCCCTGAGATTGTTCTTCACTGTCGGACGGAGATCGAGGCTCAGTGCTCCGGGCTGCATCGAAAAGGCCGCACACTGCACTGCCTGATGCGAATCGGTCGAGGAGACCGCACCTCTGCCATCGACAGCATCTGTCAGAATGCAGTAAGACCCCTCATGTTACGCTCTTATTAGTGCAGATTTTTGACTTTTTATAAACAACTGAACTGTTTCTTCCTTCAGCTGCAAACTTTGATTCAGTCTGCTGATCCTGGAGCTGATTATCGGATCGACCGAGCGCTAAACGAGGCCTGTGAATCAGTCATCCAGACAGCCTGTAAACACATCCGCAGTGGAGACCCGATGTGAGCCTCAAATAATCCAGACTGATAATTCAAACAAGGATTACGTGAAGTTTCAACAATCATTTTCTCTCCTGGGATTTTATCAATATTTTGGTGTATTTATGCTGTTTCCTGGGTGTGTCGTGAGTAGACCATTCTTTAATGTGTGTGTGTGTGTGTGTGTGTGTGTGTGTGTGTGTGTGTGTGTGTGTGTGTGTGTGTGTGTAGGATCCTATCATGTCTGATGGAGCATCTGTACACAGAGAAAATGGTGGAGGACTGTGAGCACCGGCTGCTGGAGCTGCAGTATTTCATATCCAGAGACTGGAAGTAAGTTTGTCTCCTGCTGCTCTGAAACAACTCATACATTAGATTATTTAGAAATGCTGTTTGTGCTGCAGACTGGACCCCGTCTTGTACAGGAAGTGCCAGGGCGATGCCGCTCGCCTCTGCCACACGCACGGATGGAACGAGACCAGCGAGCTCATGCCACCAGGAGCCGTTTTCTCCTGCTTGTACCGACACGCCTACCGCACAGAGGAGCAGGGACGGAGGGTAAAAAAACACAACACACACTCTTTAATCTGGGTCAACATCAGAAGTTTTCTTAGTTAAGGGTGGAGGGGATGACATCTGATCCGTAGGTGTAACACTGATGTGCTTAAATTTGACAGGTAAACTCAGGTGAGCGGGTAAGTTCCACTTAAATCAGTCAGTATGACACTCAGCGAGGGGTTCGAATAATTCAACATCATCATCAGCTGTACTCTGCTGGGGTAGTATAGAGTCTCCTTTGGTGTTTTATCTCTTTATTCCTGCATGTAGCCTAAAGGCCACAGACATGTTTTAATAACAAATCAGCTTTAGAATCATTTGTGGGTTCACTGATTATGGAGGGAAAAGATCTCATCTTAATTTTAGATGTCAGAACCAGAACTAAAGCAAACTTGTTGCTGCGCCTGACTCGCCTCCGCTTTGCTCTCCTTTGATTCGGTGTCTGAATGAAGGGCGGTGCTCTTGTCTCTGATGTATTAACCTCAGCAGTACGGCGGGGTTTGGTGGTTTGATTTGACCTGATTATGTATTTTGGACTTTTGACCTGTGTTGTGTCCACAGCATCCACTATGTCTCACCATGTCTCACTCTTTTAAAGGGGTCATAAGTATGTCTGATACCCCTGAGAAGCCACGGCATCCTTTTGTTTTACTCTGATGTCGGATTAAGTAGGCTAGACGCTAACGATGCTAGCGATGAATTAGAAACAAAATACTTGGCTCTAAAAATATCTCAAGCTACTTTTTAATTTACCAACAACTTATTACAGTGAAATGTAGTTATCTACTTATCAACCTGCTGTGTAGGACTCGTCTTCACTCATCATCTAGAATCTTCTGGTGCTGATCTGTAGCTGGCAACAGCTGCTCAGAGCAGACTCGTTTGCTTTGATACATGGACTGCAATACCCAAATGTGACCGACGATGTAACCATTGGATGCCATTCTTATTTCATGCACATTTAGAGCGATACGTATGACTATTTCTTGTTTAAGATCAGATCACTGACACCAATGGGAGGGTTTGTGTTTATGTGTATAGACACACAGGTATGGACATCCCAGCTAGAGCAGGGCACAGAGAAACAACAAAAACCCAACAGTGAACCTCAAAATCCACCAGCCTCAGTAAGTTAAGGTCAAAGTTCATGACTGGACAATGAGAAGAAGGCTGAACCTGTATGGAAAGCTTGGAACACCTGAACAATCCACAGCATCTGTGTTGTTGCTTTTATGCAACTTCTAAGGGATACTTTACAAATTTTTCATATGTTTAAATCCTTCTCTTGAGCCAGTATGTTATAAAATGACCTTTTACAGGGTTAACGAAAGGCCACCTGCTTGTCGTGTGTTTGCAGTTATCCCGGGACTGTAAGGTTGAGGTTCAGAGGATCCTCCACCAGAGGGCGCTGGATGTGAAATTGGACCCGGAGCTGCAGAAACACTGCATGACTGACCTAGGCAAGTGGTGCAGCGAGAAGACGGACACGGGACAGGTCAGTCACACCTGGACTGCTGCTGGTACCAGCGCCTGGCCTCTAGAGTGAGTGAGTGAGTGAGTGCGTGAGTGAGTGAGTGAGTGCGTGAGAGCGTGTGAGCGTGTGTGTGAGCGTGTGTGTGAGCTCTTGTCTTCTTGATCCCCAGTGAGTCAAAGTGGATGGCTGTTTATACTGAGCAAGGATCCTCTGGAGGTTTCTTCCTGTTAAAAGGGAGTTTTCCTCTCCACTGTTGCTGCATGCTTGCTTACTGTGAGAATTGCTGTAAAGTCACCAGTCAGTGACTTGATGCAATTTGCTGGGTTCCTTATATAGGAAACTTTTTTCTGATTGGCTTAATGAACTGACCTGTATTAGAACGTTTACCATGTGAAGTGCCTTGAGACGACGCTTGTCGTGATTTGGCGCTATATAAATAAACTTGAATTGAATTAGAACCAGAGAGTGAACCTGCTGCTGTCTCTGTCCAGGAGCTGGAGTGTCTGCAGGATCACCTGGAAGACCTCGTGTCCATCTGCAGGGAGGTGGTCGGGAACCTGACAGAGCTGGAGTCAGAGGTCAAAGGGCTAAGCTGAAGACAGTAGCTGTCTTATTGCTGATAGTAAACTAAAAGCTTGTCTCTGTCTTTAGGACATCCAGATAGATGCTCTGCTCATCCGAGCCTGTGATGCTGTCATCCAGGCCCACTGTCATGTGAGACAAACACAGAGTTACAGAGAACAGACAGCAAATGATGATGATGATGATGATGACGATGATATTTGTGTCCAGGATGTAGCCGATAACCAGGTGGACACAGGTGATCTGATGGAGTGTTTGGTTCAGAACAAACAGCAGAAGGAGATGAACGATAAGTGTGCCGTTGGTGTCACACACTTCCAGCTGGTTAGTTTCATCGTGCTGCTTTTTTAACCTCTTGTGAGATTTCTTATTTAAATGAGAAACAAATCCAACATTTTAAAATCTAGCAGAGGAAAGAGTCTAGAACATGTTATTGGTAAATAAGTGTTCCTGCATTTGGTTTCATATACATGTTATACTTGGTTTCTGTTCTCACACACACGAGTGCTGCAGCAGGTAAAAATAACCCATGGTTTTCTTTATGTTCAACTCTTAGATTCAAATGAAGGATTTCAGATTCTCCTACAAATTCAAGATGGCATGCAAGGAGGACGTTCTCCGCTTGTGTCCCAACATCAAGAAGAAGTGAGCCGAACTGTTTATGACATTCCTATTCCACACTAACCACACACCCTGTTATTCAAATGATCCCGAAAACTTTCAGAGATGTTCTGAGTTAGTTTTTATCAGATTTTTTAACAGTTTTTCTATTTTTTTATCTTCCTGCAGGGTGGATGTCGTCATCTGTCTGAGCACCACGGTGAGGAACGATACCCTGCAGGAGGTCCGAGAGCAGCGGGTGTCTCTGAAATGTCGCAAGCAGCTTCGTGTGGAGGAGCTGGAGATGGTAACACACAGAAAAACATTTTTTATTTGTCTTTCCTCTGAGAGGTTATTGGTAAAACTGGCCCAACAGTAGAAGTCTCTTCTGAGTTTGACACAAAGATACTATTTACATCCACATTAATCTCTGTTGGAAAAAAAAAGCTACCGTAAATCCTCTAATACAGGCCGGTATTCAATTAAAGGCCGGGTCTCCAATTTTGGCCGGTGTCGGAGTCAGCGGAGGTAAATAATGGCCGGTCTCTTATTGTGGCCGGATGGAATGTGGTAACAAGCAAGTACAAGCGTCCCAGCGGCAAGGTTATAGTCCCTAAAACAACCAGCAGGGGGCAGTAGGGGTTCACGCAGACATTTATTAGGCTTTTTCACGCTTCAGACACGATCCTCTATCACGCTCCTACCACACAGAGTCATGGTGTCAGTTAACCATGCTAATTCAACCCGCTCCACAGAACACACATCACCTTCCCTGTGGCTTACATAACACTCACACAACACGCAAATCAGCACATAGGAACTAGCAGAACGATAGGAAACACATATAACACAATACCCAGAATGCACCTGGCTTACAACCCCAGCCAGGTCATTACACTATCAAGTTCAAAGAGAACGTGCTGATTATGCTGCAGAACACTCTGGAGAGCAGCAGTAGGGGGTGTATGAACTACAGTAATCCCTCGTTTATCGCGGTAGATGCGTTCCAGACCTGGCCGCGATAGGTGAAAATCCGCGAAGTAGGGACTCCCAGCATGCCCCTCGCGGGGATTCCCTTCACGTCGCACCTACGTCACAAACCACGGCTATAAACGGAAGTCGCCTTTACAGCTCAGTCATCGTTTCTTCAGATTCATGATCAGAGTTTCCAACCTACCGATCAATCCAACGAACTATCAGCTCATAGTAAGTTATCTTACTTACTTCTGGAAAGCCCGGCATTTCCGTGTCACTTCGTTGACGCTCGAACGCTCGGGGGTTTCCTAGAGCAGCCGGCGTTTCACCGACGCTATCACTTCCGCGTCTGTGAAACCGCGCTCCCTATTGAATTATCGTATGATCACATTCTCTGTGATCAGCAACGCGCTGTGCCAGACCGTAGGTACTGACACGCGATCGTTCATGTCGGTTCATTTCCTTTAATGTTTTTAGTCTTTTATTTGCGCCTGATGTGTATCGCTGCTGTGGAGCGGGGCGCATCAACTTGTCCTCAGACGCACTGATCACTGATACGGCCGCCAAACAGCGAGCGCTCCGCTGTTTTTGCGGTCGGTAGATCTTTTAGAACTGCAGTTCAAAGGTAACTCATAAGGTGAATATATATGAACCCAGGTAGCAGTTTCTCTTTAGGATTGAGAGGAGATGCAGGAAGATAATAAACAGGCAGGACAGAAAAATAGTCAAATAAAAACAAGTTAGTTTTTGTACCTGGTGGTTGCAACAAACAGACACCATTGAAGGTAATCAGAAGTGAGGAACAGAAAATGAAATAATTATTTTAATGTTTAGAGCAGCAGGAACTCCGAGAGGCTGCAGGCGCATCAGTGAGTTTGCGGCTGCTGCGCGGGGGGAGGGGGGAGAGGGCTGAAGCAGAAACTACCGTTGTTAAAAGAAATGTGTTTAACTTTGAAAATGTGGGCGCACTTTTAATTGTCAAAAACTCCAGCGAACCATTAGTTCATTTTGCTCAAATAGAAATAGAGGCCTGCCTCTAATACTGGCCCTCCTTCCAATAAAGGCCTGGAGCTTGATGAGCTTGAGTCAAATACAGGCCCGGGCCTGTATTAGAGGATTTACGGTAGTTTAACACACGGAAATGTTGTATTTGTGGCATAGTTTGTAGTGAATTGTCTTCTGGTTTCTTGTCTCAGTCTGAAGACATTCGGCTGGAACCAGAGTTGTATGATCCCTGTAAGTCTGACATCAGCCGTCTGTGTCCCAACGTGGCGTTTGGTAATGCCCAGGTAAGGCCGCCAATGCTGTAACTGTTCATTATTTACTGTCAGAGCGTTTAGTGACCTTTCTCTGCCTCCATCTGCTCCTCCTCAGATGATCGAGTGCCTTAAGGAGCAGAAGAACCTGCTGAGTCAGCGCTGCCACCAGCGCATCTTCAAGCTGCAGGAGGTGGAGATGAGCGACCCAGAGCTGGACTACCAGCTGATGAGAGTCTGCAAGCAGATGATCAAGGTGAGGAAGAGCAGAGAATGAAACCCTTCCGGATGAAACTGAAGAAGGTGGTGCTGATGGTGCTGTCCTCACCTTCATGCTGCAGCGGTTCTGCACTGAAGCCGATGCCAAGAACGTCCTCCAGTGCCTGAAGCAGAACAAGAACAGTGAGCTGATGGATCCCAAGTGTAAACAGATGATCACCAAGAGACAGATCACACAGAACACGGGTAAACTTGCAGAAACACACGGGTCAAGTTCAGGTCTGAAGCATTCCTCATCCTCCTCTTCCTCCTCAGACTACAGGCTGAACCCGATGCTAAGGAAGGCATGTCGAGCCGACATCCCAAAGTTCTGCCAGTCCATCCTGAACAAGGCCAGCGAGGACCGTGAGCTGGAGGGTCAGGTCATCGCCTGCCTCAAACTCAAATATGCTGATCAGGTGGGACTACAGCATCTTAATCTCAGATTAGAGCTTCTCATTTCATCTGCTGTGGAGAATAAACGTCTGTTCATGGTCTTGGTTTGGCTCAGAGGTTGTCTCCAGACTGTGAAGACCAGATCAGAGTGATTCTTCAGGAGTCGGCGCTGGACTACAGGCTGGACCCGCAACTGCAGATGCACTGCTCAGATGAAGTAAATCTCTAAAGTGACTCGTAGGCATGTGAAGGTGTCAGGTGGGGTTTAGCTGTCAGTCAGCACACCGTTTACCTTTGGCTTTAGTTCATCTGTTTATGACAACGCTCCAGGTGAGCACCATCTGTGCAACAGCTTTTATCCAAGAACAACATCAGATACGGTTGGGAATGTTAAAGAAGTAATGGAACAGGTAGAAAAATCCTGACGAGATGATCTTGTAAGTGAGAGTGCCTCAAACGTGCTGTTTTTGTGATTATTACCTTCCTCTTTTCCAAAAGATCACCAAACTGTGTCCAGAGGAGGCGGCGGCTCAGGAGCAGACGGGTCAGGTGGAAGAGTGTCTGAAAGTCAACCTGCTTAAAATCAAACAGGACGCCTGCAGAAAGGTGTGTGTCTGCAGGTTTCTAAAGCCTTGAAGAGTGTTTCTGTGCAAAAGCATGAATACGTTTCCTTTATTACATTTGTCATGGAGAGGGTTTTAATGCCCACAGATTATATTCTAACATTCGAGGGACATTTCTGCTGACTCCAGATGAAACAGGACCTTTCCCACTCTTACTTGTGAAACTCCACTCTTGTTTGTGTTGCAGGAGGTTCTGAACATGCTGAAGGAGAGTAAAGCAGACATATTTGTGGACCCGGTCCTCCACACGGCCTGTGCTCTGGATCTGAAACACCACTGTGCCGCCATCACCCCTGGAAGAGGACGGCGTAGGTTCTGATTTGTGTCTGCAGCTCTCTGAAGAGCGCTGGATTTGACTCCTTCCTCCATGTTTTGCAGAAATGTCGTGTCTGATTGAGGCGTTGCAGGACAAGAGGATTCGTCTGCAGCCTGAATGCAAGAAACGGCTTCAGGACCGCATTGATATGTGGAGCTACGCTGCTAAGGTAACTCTGGTTGTTCTGCTGTGCTGAGCTTCAAAAAGAGAAAAATATTTGACAACAAACATCGCTGTCCTGTCTCCCCTCTAGGTGGCGCCGGCGGAGAACTTCTCAGACCTGGCCGTCCAGGTGATGACATCACCCTCCAAGAACTACATCCTGTTCGTCATCGCCATGAGCCTGTGCGTCCTCTTCCTGGTGGGGCTGCTGTGTGGTCGCATCACAAAGAGAGTGACGAGAGATCTGAAGGACCGATAGAACGCCAGTCCTCCCACCCTCCTCCTCCTCCCAGTTACCCCCTCTGTAACCGTGCCAACAACCCACCTGGACCCCCCCCCCCCCTCAAAAACCAAATACTTCAGTCTGTCTAAGCATCTCCAAACTCTTGACTGTTTTTCGAGCATCTGCCGCTGCTGGGATTGTTGTTTGAGGATGGGAGCGAGGCGCTGGAGCCTCTAACCGCTGTAGCTGAGACTGGGGTCGGGTGGACTTCCTCTGGTTCAGCCAGATTATTTTTATGTGACGTGTAAGTGAGGCCTGACGCTGCTCCGGTTGCACGTGGACATAATGAGACAGAAAGTGTTTGCTTTTGAACTCTTGAGACGATTCTGCTGCTTTTGAAGCGTGGCCACCGCTCATGAAGCTCCATCCCGTCCAGAAATACGACTCTGCTCTCAGATCAGTTCAGCACTTTCTGCCGGCTGAAAAAGCCAAGCTGGTCTCCGGGGAAAAAGAATGTCATCTCCTTAGTTACACTTGTTTTTATTTAAAAGCTAATTTCATTGCACTTTTTTATTTTCATGTTTAATTTATTTTTGCTTGATTGAATCTGACGAGGGTGCACTTTGCTTTTACTCCATGTGGCAGTTTTTTATGTTTAATTAAAAATGCTGAAGAGCTGCTATAGTGAGACAAGCGGATTATAAACCCCAGATTGCACCACCGTCCTGAACCCACACGGCTCCTGTTTCCTCACTCCTGGAACGCTGTGAGGTTTTGTAAACATCGGTAGAATTTTTTTACGTTTCATCTTGTAAACCCTGCCTTTAGAGCCCCTTTCTGGTGGCAAAAAAATGTAATTCAGCAAACTGTTTTAACCGATTTTATTTCAAATGAAAATCAAACCTGATGAAAAACAGACTAAATACTTTCTAAATCCTTGACTTGATCTCAGTAATGAAGGCTTCAATTTGTGCAATAGAAACTTAAATGCTGACATTTTCTTGTGAATTAATATGAAATATTTGTTTAATAAACTGCACTCACAATAACAATACATGTATTTCTCTGCCTTTATCTGCTTAACTTCAGACTTCCAGCTAAATATTTGCTCCAAACGTTCAGAAAATAAATATTTTTGTAAATAAAATTGAAAGGTGTCCTGAAATAATTGATTTTACTCTATAAAATGGCCAGAAATAGAGGAGCTAACTGACCTAAATGTTTTATCTGAGCCTGACTGAAAATCTGGACATGTGTGGCAGAACTTTTGTGAAATGAGCAGCAGATAAAAACTTCCAGTGAGTCGTGAGAAAAGGGTTTCAGTTGGGCTGCGTTCCATTTAATCTGAATGGATGTGAACTCAGTTCTGGGTTTCCAAATCTCACGGGGATTCAACAAAAGTTGTGAATAATAAAATATTAAATAAAACTGTTTTTGAAGAGCTGCAACAAGATCTAAGAGTTTAGATGTTTTCTAGTGATTTTAGTTCCTGTGCCACGACTCAGCTGGAGCCGCCCGCCCAGAACCATAATCCCAACGCTCCTGCCTGCTATCTGGAGCCAAGTGAACCGCTGCGGGCTTCACTTGGACAGCAGAAGGTTGTTGGGTGAGACATTTTCACCAAAACAGCAACTAATCAACAAAGATTTTAATTAAATCTTGTTTAAAAACAAAATAAGGCAAAATCTCTGTGTTTTCTTTGTTTTTAGACATAAATGTGTTTTGTTTTGGGGTTGTTTTGCAGTGAAATATCTAAGATGTTGCTTTCTAATTTCCACCCTTTTAAAATGCGAAACCGTTTTCTCGGCTATGTGACGCTGTGGTCTCGCAGAACTGGTTTTGTTTTTTCTGAATGGAGAAGTGGATGGGACACTTTTACACTGGCTTGTTTGTGTTCACCTCATGAAGATGGTGGAAACCAAAACCCTGCATCTTGGGCCGCTTTTCAAGGGATCCTTTTTTTTTGTTTTTGTTTTTTTTTTTTTACCTACATCTGATTATGAAAGAAACATCTGGAAGTCTGAGTGTGTACAAAGTTAAACCGTGTTCAGTTTTGTTCCTCTTTAGAATTTCAAACACGCATACAAAGAACAGATTTGTGAGCTTTGGGGTTTGCTGTACAGATTCAATTAGTCAGTTTAATAAAAAAAATGTCTGCATTTTTCAAATGTTTGCCTCAGCTGGAGTGCCTTTGTTTTGTTAGGTTAACTCATGACAGTAAGTTACCCAGAATGAACTCAAACTTCTGAAAAAAACCAAGAACAAGTTATTGTTGATTTTAATTCAACCAACAAATCCAATAAGGACACATAAGAACAACGTCAGGAGTTCAACCTTGAGTGCAAAAATAAAAGAAGTATTTAAAAAGCATAGTTCAAAAATAAAATAAAATGCATATAAATATTCTATAACTGCAGGTTCTATTAGAGTTCTAATAGTTCTAAATAATTTAGATAAATATTTCCCTCTTTGATGTGCAAACAGGAAGTTTTTGCGTAGATGAGGTAGAATAGATCTTGTGACAGTTTGAGGTGTAAAACGATTGTTTCTGTAACTTACACAGCTGATTGATGCTTGCATTGTTTTGCACATCCTCTCCTCTGGTCCTTAAATAACTCTTAGCTTTAGTTCATCCTCTGGCTGAGAAAATGCTTCAGATGCAACACAGCTCTGCCATAAAAGCAGAGAAGAGGTGCCAATTAAATTAGACTGAAGATAACTCGACACTGTCACTGCGGTCAAGTGAGCAGTTAAATATCTTCAGGTGTCCTCAGAACTCACTGGAGATTACATCCCTGCTGACCTGGGAACACCTCGGAGTTACTCTGATTTGAGGAAATCCTGGGATTTGGGATCGGCTGGTATCGGAATTTTTGAAGTTTCCTTCAAAGTGTTCATGCATTTGAACTCTTCCTAAAACTGGTTCAAAGAAACGGATGACACTCGTAGTCTGAGTTAAAGATGAAACTAATGCACAAATTTGTCGTCTTCCCTTTAAAATCTGACATAAACGTTTAAATAAACTCATATCCAGAGCAGCGGTTTAAAATGAGACATGACCTTTATCCAAAAGCAGGACAGTCGACATTGTTCATCCACCAGGGGGTGCTGTGGTCCCTCTAAAATGGGACAAAGGTTTGCAAAATAATCAGAGGACATTGGAGAAAGAGACACGTGGATAAACACCTGTAATAACCCAACATTACAGAAGCATCTCACCAGAGCTGATCTCTCACTGGTTAGTGAGCTCGTTCAGACTCATTTAAACATGTCTAATGAAGTCAGTGTGAGATGTGCCATGTAGTCAGCAGGATTCCTCTCTGGATCTCCTGACAACAGCTCAAAAACAGATCAAATGATCTTCAGAGATACTTCAATGTTAGGGACCAAAACTAAATCAGGCTTATTAGTTGAGAGTCTCAAGAGTTTAAAAAAAAACATCACATTTCCATGGTTGTTGGAATCCCAGAGGTTTGGTATGTCAGCCAATCCTAAATTACCAACGTCAAAATTTACCTGAAAGTTGATTTTTTTTTCACCTCAAATGATATTTTATGTTAAAGGATGCAAAAACAAAATACAGCAAATTTTTGGAATACGGTCTTAATCTTAATGTGTACAATGACCAAGGCTCTACACACATGTGATATGCTTTCAAATCACAGCTGACTGATGTTTGGTGCCAGAAGCTAATAACCTCAGGGCAACACACCAATCCCAAAGACCTTCCAAGTTTACTGTTTTGTAAACATAAACAAATGCTGCATAAATAAAGTCGGGACGTTCTGATCTGATCTCCAGGTTTGGATCTTGGTCTTGATCAAGACATTTTGCATTAGAGAAGAAAAAAAGAAAACAAACGTTTATGAAGCGCCTCCCAAGATCATGAGGTGTTCCACACAAACAAAAAATTTAGAATAAAAAAAGATTTAAAAATGTTTAAAATGACAAAATAAAAATTGTGATTAAAAATGTAAATACTCTGCTCCTGATCTCTACTGTCAACCTACTTTCTACAGGTTTATGCCGTTATATAGCACCGCCTCTTTGCTGGGCTCAAAGAAACCCTCCGTCAGGATGGGATAACACAGCGTAAGCCTTTATCATCATTCAGGATTTTCCTTTTCTTTTTTCTTATGGAGTAATAAACGTGGTTCTAGAAGCTTTTATAAACACAGTCATCTCTTAATATCACCATCGGATGTTTACGGGTTTGTGTGACTCTTGTTCACAGCAGAAACAGAAATACAGACTGGAGATCAATAACCAGCGCTCACAAACACAGACCGAGGTTACAACCAGGACTGGTGAGATTAAGACTTGCAGAAGTAAAGAAACAAACCCCGTCATCTGGGTGCTGCTGGTACCAATAGGGAACCAGCATGAGGACAAAACAGTCAGAAAGGTTCCACCTGCAACAAGCTCTTTATTTTTGCTTCCCACATTATGAACTGTACACGTTACATGCACAAGAAAAAAGGAAAGAATCTAGAGGCGTGCAGTATCTTCAATGTTTCAGATTGTTATTAATAAACATCTAAATGAATTAGCTGTAGCGATAATCAGATCAGCAGGACAGAGGAGCTTCCTCACATGGAAATCACAACTTAAACATGAAAAACCCACAAACCAACATCTTTAAGAACAAAACTTGCTTTTGGTGACTAAGTCGCATCTTTTGTGTTCACAGCCGACATACAAATCGGAGCGAAAGATCGGCTCACACTGGTTATACGACTCACACCCAACAGTCAGAAATCATCTGGTGGCTTAAGCCAGCCGCGCTCAATTGACATTTTTAAATTAGAAGATTTGAAAACAAATGAAACCGCTGATCTCTTAAAAATGCTAACTGTAAGAAGAAAGTGGCAACAGTTTCAATGTTCCATATTCACAAATCAGTAAACATGATCTAACAGCCATCACAGTAAAAAGAAGAGTCTCGTCTAAAAAGAAAATAAAACACTTTTATCCAGCATCACAGCTGGAGGGAAGCTAAATTTATCAGGAGATGTTTGCACAATCACTTTCATGTCCAAGAAACCGATGGCTAAAGCAGGTCATTACCCAGAATTCATAGCTGTGTTGTACTTATATATACATTTAGTTCAGTCAGACAAAAAGTTGCTTTTGTCTACATTCTGTCATGCAGCATGTTTCTGGCATCGTCGTTTAAGGCACTGTTGATCTGTCATCGGGGTTTTAATCCAACAGCCAAACTGCAGCCCCACTAACGGCCACTAGGTGCTGCATCCAAGAGCTAGACTGCATAAAGGCTAGCGAAAGCGGGTGTGTGTGCCAGCTTACGGAACATTTCATTTAAAAGTTATTCCCTTTCAAACCTCTGCTGTTAGCTGGCTAGCTTAGCATAAATACAAGAAATGGGGCGAAATGCTAAGCTAAGCACATGCTAGTCTCAGCTTTGTGTGAAACTGAGACGTCTGGAGTTTTCACCCCAAAAGTGTTAAACTCTTGTCTGAAAATGAGCAGGTGTTAGGATGATCTGGATTAGAATAAGCTGTGGTCTTCCATGTGGTGCTGTTTGCCTCCAACGCTCATCTGCTTTAGGAATTCTCAAATCCAGAGTTCGATGAAATGTTCCTCCAGGACCTGTGACGAATGTCCGTGTTTACAGCGGACTCTTCCACAGTAAAGGGGAGGTTTACAGCCAGTAGATGGAACTCTTCTGAATAACTTCAGGGTAACGAGGACAATTTTTGATTGGTCCAGGATAATTGTGTTTAGCCTCATCATCGGCTGTTTTCAACAGAGGGCGGTGCATCAGGAAGTGATGACCTGGACGTAGTTGGCTGGATAAAGGCCGATCTGACCGTTTTTCAGCCGTCCTTTACACCAGCCCTGCTCATCCTCCTCTCCTAGCTTCAGCAGCTCTTCACCTGAAGAAACAAAAGTCAGTTAGCTTCTACACATCAAGGCTACGCTGAATCAGTAATACTTTTTATCCTGGGTGTGTTTCTGGAAGTAAACAAACCGTAGATGATGACCTGAACCAAGACCAGGAGAAAAGAGCCCGTGTCTGACTGGATAAGCCGAGCTGAGCGGGGTTAAGCTTTCCCATCCATCTTTAGTCCCATGAGGTTCCATTAACCCTGTGTTCTACTGACCCTGTGTGACGCCTGAACCCAACAGAGGACAGACCAACCACTCTGGTGCTGAACTGCGTCAGGTCGATGCTGCAAATCTCATCCAGTCATTTGCACTTTTCAGTAATCCTGATTAGTGATTTTTTTGTCTTGGTGTTAGAACTGCAGCAGGAATCCTGAAGAACCAAGTGTCTCTATGCTACAGTCACAGGTGATTAAATTCATCTCTAATGATGTCAGCTAGCTGCTGGATCAGGTCTGTCACCCCACTGGGGGTAATAGTGTAAAGTTATGCACTATTTTTTACAACATACATTCTTAATTAATATACGCAACTTTTAAGAATGTGTACCAAAACCACGGTCTTAAGTCGGAAAAGGGGCGAATGCCTTCTCCAGGTCAGGGACGAGCTCCTGCCTCGAGTGGAGGAGTTTATCTCAGGTCTTGTTCACGAGTGAGGGAGAGATGGAGCGCAAGGTCGATAGGTGGATTGGTGCTGCTTCTGCAGCGATGCAGGCGTTGCACTGATCTGCACGAAGGTTTTCAATTTTTATTTAACAGTTAACAGAGTTGGGACACATTTGAGGTCATGAGGAAGCCAATTTCATCTGTGTGCAGCATAGAAGCTAAAGGCAGCTTCACCCTGTTTGGTTCTGACCCGAGGTTCTACCTGCCGACTGTTTCCTAAAGAGCAAGTCACCCCCAAATCAACTTTTTTTTTGCTGATTAACTATATAAACGAGTGTCTAATTGTGCTATAGACACATGTAGTCAATAATTTGGCACTTCAGTGCATCTTAGTTAAAATTTAAATATTCTACTTAAAATTGTCATTGTTGCGCCGTCGTCAGGGAAAAATTCTGCACTGTATTTGAATTTAGATTTGCTACCGCTATTGGCTAAGAGGTACACTATGATGTCAGCTGATACATTATGATGTCACAATGTCGTTGTGCGCCTGTGTGTGTGTGTGTATTTGTTAGCGGCTCCGCCCTCTCGGTCTGCCAGGCAACAGCATTTGTTGCATTTTTAAAACATGAAGTGGGAGTGAAGTAAGTTTCTTGTAGGGGGTGACTTGCTCTGAAGGATCTCAGAGCCCTGCTGGGTGTGTATACAGGAAGGAGATCCAGCATATATTCTGGCCCCATGCCATTGAGTGATTTATAAACTAGTAGAAGCACTTTGAAATCTATTCTGTAGCTTACTGGTAACCTGTGTAGAGATTAGGGAACAGGAGTGATGTGCTCGGTTCTCTTGGTTCTTGTTGAGCAGCAGCATTCTAAATAAGCTGCCGTTGCTTCGCAGCTTTTATTGGGAAAACCAGTTAAAAGACCATTGCAACAGTCCAGCCTGCTGGAGATGAACTCATGAATAAGTTCTCTAGGTCTAGTCTGTCCATGAGACCCCTGAGTCTTGCTATTTGATGAAGATGATAAGAGTAGCCGGGGAGAGGGAAATCTGGGTCTCTCTGCGTAGGCTGCTGCCCCCGTGACCTGACTCCGGATAGGAGGAGGAACATGGAATTACAGCTTTTAAAAGGCAGATATGTTTTAGTTTGTGATAAAAGCTTTTTATTTATATTTCCCCTCAATGCTTTCACATCAGGAATAAAGATGATTTTTAATCCCACTAATTCAAAACCCAATAAGACGATGCCTTAGACTCTTAAGAAAACAAAACCAGCTGTAGCTGCTGGTCGTTATCAATAACACAAGCACAGGTGTGGGTTAATACCTGCTTTAAAGCTGAGCTCGTCCGACTCCTGGCCCGTGTAATCATAGAGCGCTCTCACTGGCACCGCCTCCACCTGCTCCTCCTTGTCGTCTGCTTCCCACACGCCGTTCACCGCCAGCGCCTTCTTAGGACTCTCCTCGTCGGACCAATCTGATGAATAGTCCTTCACCCTGAAAGCCAAACAAACACACACAGTTAAAGATCAGGATCTTTTCCATCCCATCTAGGAGTCTCAGCCTAAAAGTTCTCTAAAATGTCTCTTCTGCAGAATTAAGCTGTTCAACTGGAACATAAACAAGTGAACCACCAGGGGGAGCTCTTCCAGGGCAGGAGTAGGAAAAAAGGTTACATTTAGACACAAAAAGACTTCATCCTGAAATACTTTTTAAAGAGTTTCCAAAGTTCCTTCCAAAGAATAAACATCAGCTGCATATGTTGAGTCAAACAACACCAGCAGAACGTTTTCATTCTGCTGAGTCATCAGGAGACGGGGGGGATTTAAACACACTGCCAGTAGGTCTCACACACACACACACACACACACACACACACACACACACACACACACACACACACACACACACACACACACACACACACACACACACACACACACACACACACACACACACACACACACACACACACACACACACACACACACACACACACACACACACAGAGATTATTTCAATAGGAGGCCATATTTAATGTTATAATAATGAAGGCTAACCTTTTAGTCCCGTCTGTTCTGCTTCTGAGCAAAATTTCAAAGCTGGTCTTAAACAGTTCTTCAAGCGTTAGTTTCATTCATTTTCACTCCAGAGGCTGAACGTTAGAGAAATGTTTTACAGGTGATCCCTCGTTTATCGCGGTAGATGCGTTCCAGACCTGGCCACGATAGGTGAAAATCCGCAAAGTAGGGACACCATATTTACAGTATTTATTTAACAGGTACGTATTCAGTATTCAGACTTTTAAAACACTCCCTTTACATAGTACTGTATTTTTACTTGTTTTTTTTTTATAGTTTTATTACAAAAAGTGCATTTTATGATGAAATTGATGGAAAAAAAACAGGAATTTCTTGATATTTCGAATAGAAAAATACAGCGAATCGGCAAATTTCCCTTGAATAAGGCTCCAAAGAAAGAATCCGCGAAGCCGTGAATCCGCAATAAACGAACCGCAAAGTAGCGAGGGATCACTGTATATGTTTCAGACACTTAACTCTGACCTCTGAGTCATTCAGGCAGGAAAAAAAACTTCTAAACTCGGAGGATGAACCTGTGTTGTGTCAACAGACAACGTAACAAAGAACCTGTTTAAAATAAAGCCCACAGGCACTTTACATGCAGCTCATCACAAAAACACTATTTGTTTGCATTTCTCAGCTGAAACTGCAGATGATAGTTTGGCAGGAAGAAACAGGTGATTTGCAAAGAGCTCTCAACAGAAAACTCTAGATTTTAGATATGGAGGTTAATCATTTTATATCACAACCTTCTTTTCATTTTTAAAATAACACACTGCTTAAGAAGCTGCCACGGGATCAGGTGCAGGGACCGACCGGGAATCAGGCCAAAATGCATTCAAATCCAAATACAAGATAAAAGAAACTTTTCAGTAAAAGATCACAAGAAGATCTGACTGGGAAGAAAGCAGACGTAACGCTATAGTCGAGTTTATTAGTTTTACTGTTTTATGAAGGGATGTGTTGGGAGAAGTTTCGGATCTTTGTAAAGTAGCTGTACGAGTCCCGTCTGGCGTCTCGGTGCTGTTTTTTCCAAGTTCAACATTTTCAAAAAATGTTTCACTAAAAAATGAAGAAAAGCAGATGGTTTTCTGTGTTTTTTGAAGAAAGCAAACAGTAAATATGCTGCTACATCTGGCTGCTCCACAAGGTTTACCTCAGATTTGATTTGATTTCAAAAGTTCTTTTTTAATCCTGAGAAGGTGCATGAATGCAGATGCAGCAGATTATGGAGCTACTGGTTAGAGAGCATTTTGTTCACACAAACAAGGGGACTGTAGGGTAAAAGCTCAACGAAACAATGCACGTGCACACACATACACACAGCTTAGGTGTTCAGTCTAGACGGAGCAGCCCACAGAAACATGCTGTTTTAAAGCTTTACAGAAACACCAAACACAGCCTGCTCATACAGTGGGGCAAAAAAGTATTTAGTCAGCCACCGATTGTACAAGTTCTCCCACTTAAAATGATGACAGAGGTCAGTAATTTTCATCATAGGTACACTTCAACTGTGAGAGACAGAATGTGGAAAAAAATCCATGAATTCACATGGCAGGATTTTTAAAGAATTTATTTGTAAATCAGGGTGGAAAATAAGTATTTGGTCAATAACAAAAATTCAACTCAATACTTTGTAACATAACCTTTGTTGGCAATAACAGAGGTCAAACGATTACTATAGGTCTTTACCAGGTTTGCACATATAGTAGCTGGTATTTTGGCCCATTCCTCCATGCAGATCTTCTCGAGAGCAGTGATGTTTTGGGGCTGTCGCTGAGCAACACAGACTTTCAACTCCCTCCACAGATTTTCTATGGGGTTGAGGTCTGGAGACTGGCTAGGCCACTCCAGGACTTTCAAATGCTTCTTACGGAGCCACTCCTTTGATACCCGGGCGGTGTGTTTGGGATCGTTGTCGTGTTGGAAGACCCAGCCACGTTTCATCTTCAAAGCTCTCACTGATGGAAGGAGGTTTTGGCTCAGAATCTCACGATACATGGCCCCATTCATTCTGTCCTTAACACGGATCAGTCGTCCTGTCCCCTTAGCAGAAAAACAGCCCCAAAGCATGATGTTCCCACCCCCATGCTTCACAGTAGGTATGGTGTTTTTGGGATGCAACTCAGTATTTTTCTTCCTCCAAACACGACGAGTTGAGTTTATACCAAAAAGTTATACTTTGGTTTCATCTGACCACATGACATTCTCCCAATCCTCTGCTGTATCATCCATGTGCTCTCTTGCAGACTTCAGACGGGCCTGGACATGCACTGGCTTCAGCAGCGGAACACGTCTGGCACTGCAGGATTTGATTCCCTGCCATTGTAGTGTGTTACTGATGGTGACCTTTGTTACTGTGGTCCCAGCTCTCTGCAGGTCATTCACCAGGTCCCCCCGTGTGGTTCTGGGATTCTTGCTCACCGTTCTCATGATAATTTTGACCCCACGGGATGAGATCTTGCGTGGAGCCCCAGATCGAGGGAGATTATCAGTGGTCTTGTATATCTTCCATTTTCTGATAATTGCTCCCACAGTTGATTTTTTCACACCAAGCTGCTTGCCTATTGTAGATTCACTCTTCCCAGTCTGGTGCAGGTCTACAATTCTTTTCCTGGTGTCCTTCGAAAGCTCTTTGGTCTTGGCCATAGTGGAGTTTGGAGTCTGACTGTTTGAGGCTGTGGACAGGTGTCTTTTATACAGATAATGAGTTCAAACAGGTGCCACTAATACAGGTAACGAGTGGAGGACAGAAAAGCTTCTTAAAGAAGACGTTACAGGTCTGTGAGAGCCAGAAATTTTCCTTGTTTGAAGTGACCAAATACTTATTTTCCACCCTGGTTTACAAATAAATTCTTTAAAAATCCTGCCATGTGAATTCATGGATTTTTTTCACATTCTGTCTCTCATAGTTGAAGTGTACTGTACCTATGATGAAAATTACTGACCTCTGTCATCATTTTAAATGGGAGAACTTGCACAATCGGTGGCTGACTAAATACTTTTTTGCCCCACTGTAAATCAGAGAGAGAGAGAGGGAGAGAGAGTGTGTGTGCACAGAAAAGAGAAACTCCTTAACATGAAGTGAAAAACTCTATAAACCAGCTGCAGTTCCACTTTGGCTCCGTTTTAAAGGTGCAATAAGTAAAAGTGCTACAGTAAAATAATCACAGAACAGGCTAATGTCTTAATCATGTTGGAAGGATGGTTACATTGAAACACATTTCCTTCTCAGCCGGCTAGGTGGAGGCCAGTTTTATTTCTTTTAAAACGGCCCAAGAGGGGCGTAGTCATTTTTACAATCTGTCCTGCCTCCATACTTCCTGATTCCAGAGCCAATCATGTGTGAGCCTGCAAGGCTGTGAAGTCTGCAAACGCTGCTACATTTGTAATTTGACACCGGCCAGCAAAATGCAGCAGAGCTGTGAATAGTATGTTAGCCAGCACACGGAGCAGCTAAGGAGTTATTTCTTGCACCCTTAAGCCAAAAAAATCAAATTTACTAGAATCTTTTAGTTTTGGGCCCTGTTCCAATACTTGCACTTCCACATGTCATCCAGAATCTTCTGGCACTTAGCAGTGGCTGGAAACAGCTGCTCAGAGTAGGGCTGTCGCGGTTGAGGAATTCCCCCTGCGGTGATTCAGGGTGACTTAATATTGCGGTGTGCGATATTATTGCAGTCCTTTTTTTATTGCAGTACTATCTAAACATAATGTGTACACATTTAAAAAAGGTTAAAAATTGCCGTGCCTTCTTTTATAACACTTTACTGAATGCAGATCAAAGGGCAGTAACAACACAGATCGCAGTAACATTTGTTTCTCCGACAGTCAGAGTCCGACTGAACTTAAAAACAACAAAATTCAGGAGCTTAAACTTTTAAATGCAAATTTGGCTGCAGCATCTAACAAATAAGAAACAAGTCCCCATTTTGTTTAGTTGTTTAAAATCAAGCATAAAAAATTACATGTACCGGGCGCGCGCGCGCCGGGGGGCGGGCGCACTATCATTTCACTTTCACACACACGAATGACGGTGATTTATAGCTCGGTCACGTCCTTGTTACCCACAAGGAAAACCAGCATGTTAACTACGGTTTGAGAGAGGATCTGAGAGGGGTGGCAACATTTCCAGCAACATTGAAAACCCTCTCGGATGGTGCGCTCGTTGCACTAACACACACGTACTTGCGTGCGAGTAAAGGGAATCTCTCCCGGTTGTTGCTCCACGATGTCAGGGGGGTTCTTTAGGGTGGATGCATTCCTCCTGCAGGTAGCGAGTGAGCTCCAGCTCGGCTCAAACTCTCTTCGGGACGGTTGCAGAAGCAGTGCTTTTCCGGGACTTCAGCAGGTCTCCGAGCGTTTATTATTATTTTTTTGCCACTGGTGGCAGCTCTGTCTCGGCCAAGGACTCTGGCTGCGCAGCAGCTGACGTACTGAAAACCAAAGTGCTCCCACAGGAGCGAAGTAACGTTTCGTTTTGATACCAGTGCAGCCATCCTTCTCAACATGCATCATTGAGTTGAACCAAGTTCAGTAATCGCGGTGGCCCATGATGCAGCGCGGTGGGCTTCTTCATATTGCGATATTTCATTTTTGCGGTTACCGCGACAGCCCTAGCTCAGAGCAGACTCATTTGTTTTGAAAGATGACCTGCAGCATTCAAATTTGACCACAGGGTGTCATTCGTACTTCGTGCACTTTTAAGTAGGGATGCACCGATACGATACTGGTATCGGTCTCAGCGCCGATACCAATACCAATATCAGTATCGGTAAAAGTTAACCGATACCAGGAACCGATACCAATGCAGTTGCTTGAAAATGGCTTCACTGTAACTTGTCATTTCTGTTCACCTAATATTTTAGTTTTGTGATGATTTCCATTCAAATATTTTACTTTTTATCTACCTCACAGTCTTCTCCTGTTGAAAGCAGAGAAGAAAATAAAATCTGTATTCCAAATCATTGCATTTTTTGTGTGGTAGAAGTATCGGTATTGGTAATCGGTATTGGCGAGTACTCACATCCAAGTATCGGTTTGGATAAAGTGGCATCGTTGCATCCCTACTTTTAAGTGTGTGAATCCCGATAAAACCCAGACGGCATCTCCATGGTCCCAGTTCCAGTATGTTCCAGATCTCTCTATGTCTGACTGTTTCTACTATGTTCCAGATCTCTCTATGTCTGACTGTTTCTACTATAAGAAAACTCTAATAAATATCTGAGCAGATTTCATCTTCATCTTAATATTTCACCTTCCTTTCAATCCCAGTCTGTCTTTTTACCAGGTCGGTACAAGTTGGGACAGAGCAACTTGTTTGTTTCTGGAATATCAGGAGAGTTCAGAAAAATTCCAGTCTGGTTTTTGAAAACAACATTTCAGTGAAACCATATATTAAAGGTGTCCCAAGGATTTAACGATGGTCCTGTAGGTCCTCTCCAAAGACAACATAGGTGCTAAATAATATAATTTGCACATTTATATGCAAAGTCTTTCAATGTAGAGGCTCCTACACGAGTCTGCAGTGCAACTAAAACATAACTGAAGGTAATCATCATAAATAATCCGCCCAAAAACTCAATTTTGTAAGTGGATCATTTAATGTGCGGTTTTTATTGGAAAGTTTTTTGTGATTTCTATCTGAGAACATGACTTTATAGAACTTTACCAACGATCCTTTAGTCAGTCTCGTCGAACATCATAATGAAGTTGCAGCCAAAATGCAGTTTGGAAGCTTTACTGATTTTTAAAATCATGACTGATATTTTCATGTAAAAGATGAAGAAGCAAGCCTCTCAAGATAAAAATCATGAGGCGCTGATCATCTCAGTCCTTAAATCAAACATCCTCCAACCTTCTGGTTTCCACGGTGATGGGACTGGGCGGGGCGTCACCCCCTCCTCCTGATGAGACAATGTTGGTGAGCGTGACCACGTTCTCCTCAGAGTCTCCTACTCGCTCCTTCCTGCTGATGGAGCGACTCGCCTCTGGAGACCACTCCTACACACACACACACACACACACACACACACACACACACACACACACACACACACACACACACACACACACACACACACACACACATTTGAAGCATATAGTTATTTTGGTCAACATAACTACATTTATCAATGTTTTACAAAGTTTTAATAAAGGGTTGTTTAAACTTTAATAGTTTATTAATGCTTAAGTTTGGAGTTATGAGAGAGGACAGCAGACAGAGTCCTAGGTAATCAAAGTGTGTGTGTGTGTGTGTGTGTGTGTGTGTGTGTGTGTGTGTGTGTGTGTGTGTGTGTGTGTGTGTGTGTGTGTGTGTGTGTTGGGAACAATGGGTCTCTGTCTGCATGTCAGCAGCACTGTGGGAACGCCAGGAGATTCCTCCGAGGACAAACACGTTTCTCTCTGCCAACTTCTTCCTCTGACTTCAATTGGAAAAATCTGAGGAGGCCAAATGAGTTTAAACCCTCCAAATAAAAAAACTACGACAGTGAAAAGGTGAAAAGGTGTTCTCACACATGCTAGAGTGAAAATTAGAAATCTAAATTAATTTAGGGAATCTCATGAGCTGCCATGGTTTTATCTGCTATGTAACATATTGTTTTTTCTACATCTTCTTCTATTAAAACTGCAGATTTGTTGTTTATCACCTCACAGGAGCTTTTGCAAATCATCTGTCAGCATGTCAGAGCCTCAATACAGCACGCCAACACGACTACAAGCTTATAGTCAGTAAAGGCTTAAAGCAGAAATCCAGTTATTTTTTTCAGAGGGCGCCATCTAGAGGCTGAGATATGTATCACACCTTAAGCCCATCTTCCTACTTCCATGATTTCAGCTGGAAAAAGCTCCTCTAGCCAAGCAACAGAATTAAATGAAATTCTTTCATAATTATTAGTCTCATGGTGTTTGTTTATAAATAAACTGTCCACGAAAAAGGTCGCTAAATCCGCATCTGTCTAGATACGTCCTCAAACGCTCACACATGCTCTGTGATTTACATCTATGCAACAACATCTTACAGATACACAACCAGAGACAGGTCTGTTTTGTTTGGATTGCTTACAGGATGAGGTGTTGGAGCATTTTTATTTAAATTGTTGAATAATGACAACATCCCTGCTCCAGATGACACCTCAGGTGCATCCAGGGTTCATGTAACACTGAGTTTCCTACTATTTTTGCTAGAATTACCAAGTAATGTTAAACTTGCAGTAGTCCAAAGGTTCATTAGATAACAGAGAGGTGTTGCTGGGACATTCTGGAGATTTCAGACAGCCGTAGGACATTCTGGTCTTGTTTAAGTGATGTTTTTGTTCTTTTCAGCTGCTTTCCAGATGATTCAATCAGCTGTTATCAGCCTATGATTACTTTTGTCAATCGGCTGTTGACCGTTGCATCCTCTCCACATGGTCAGCTTCAGGGAGGATTGTGTTAAAGTCCATCAGGATTGTTCTAATACCCACAATCCTTCACTTTGAAAAGGTTGAAGCAGAACTCCATGCAACCAAGCCACAACGCCCACTAAATCCTGAGAACTGTAACATGATCTAATGGAAGTACCATGCAGCACTGAACCACTTAAACTTTACTCAACAGCAGTAGGAGTGGTTAATCTAGTAAAACACCTCCAGAGGTCAAAATAACAACAGGTCTGAAAAGTAAGTAATCAGCCTGGTTTCTGCATTCCAGTGTATTACGTTTCAGCTCTTTTGTATGATTTGAAATGAGAAGCTTCACACCCGAGAAGGAGCTAGACTACAGTTGCAGTTGTGATAAAATGAGAAGTACGGGGTGGGAGACAGGATTCCAGGTCAGCCTCTATTGTAAGTGAACAATTAGAAATTACAGAACACAGACTCTGAGGAACAAAGACTGAAAACGTGTGGAACGCTGAGTTAACGTGTAATCATCTGGACTGCAGCTAGCCGAACCATAAAGAAGTTACAGAGAAAGTTACGTTTCCTGTGCCTGACAGTTGGGTGTCTAAGTCAGCGCAAACTGAGAAAACCCCAACCCTCTTTTTAAAAACGAACAGCATCAAAGATGGTAAACGCTAAAAGATGATAATTTCTCAACAAATAAATAAATAAAGTCCTGGAGCAGACTTCGCAGATCTGATAAAAGCACAATTTTTTCATCGCTCAGGTCCATCGGCATCTGTGATGATGGGAATCTGTGTGAACGTTCCCATAACCGAACGTAGGAGACTCCTGTGTGATACCTGGATTATTTTCCTCACAGAGAAAGTATCCCAGATGCTTCTGCTCTGGTGAAGAACGGACCGCGATGGACCAACCCGTAAAAGAACAGGAAGCTCGGTTCCTGCAGCTTTTTCCTCATCGACTTAAAATAATTTACTGAGAAGGTCAAAACCTAATTGTCTGAATTTAATTTGTTCTGTTTCTAAACAAAAAGAACATTAACAGAAACTCTGGCTGCAGTTGAGGGGGAGGGGCAGCTCCCAACGTGCATTCTGGGATGTGTAGTTTAAGCAGGTTCCTACAAAGAGGTACATTTAAAAAACATTATCTCACAGACCAGCTGTGACAAAGATGGGCAAAAGGTGTCAAGTGAAGTCAAAACATCCCTTTTAGAGGTGCTGCTGTGTTGTACAACTGAAACCGACCAGAACAATGAATGTTTGAACAGGTAAGCTAGGAATTATGTGACTCAACCTTTACATGAGGGGGCCAGGACTTGCAGCATCTAGCGTGCCACTTCCCAACGTTCCTGAGTCTGGCGCAGATGTCAATGTGACTTTTACAAATAACACAAAAGAATAAACAGCTGATACACACATACACTTACATCTCTAAATAAACATTTAAAAAAGAAATCAGCTATGAGCTTTCTGCATTCCAGCAACAAGATAAGTAAAATATAAAGTAGTAGAAACACGTGTTTGTGGAAGGTCGTAGCTGCTGGAAAACAATCAAAGAAGTCAGAAGTCTGATGAGCCACAACAGATGAGTGCAACCCTCTGATCTTTATCTGTAAACATTTGTTAGTCCTCAACGACCCAATCAGCAGAGTCGAGGTGAAATCTACAGCTTTTCACAGACAAATGAATAAACCGGAGTGTGTGTGTGTGTGTGCTCCACATTCCTGACCCCACTCACTGTTCTCTGTAACAAAACAAGGCATTCACTGACAACCTGTTTAATATTCAGCACGTCGTGTGGACACACACACACACACACACACACACACACACACACAGTCGTGTGTGTGCCCCTACTCAGGACTCAACCTCCACTTCTTAGGTTGTAGCATTAAGTTAACATTAATGTGACCTAATTTCCCTAAAGAGCAAAGCAACACTAATGCCATCTTTTATGTTGAGTTTTCCATCCATCTATTTGTTTTCAGCTGCTTATCCGGGGTCGGGTCGCGGGGGCAGTAGCCTAAAGCTCGGTTTATGCTTGACGAGTCCACGAGGTTCGCACGGCAAAATCGCGTCATTTTAACAACCACGCCCCTCCACCGCGCCTCCGCACGGCCCAAACTTTCCGCACCGCGCACCTAGGAAATTTTCTAACCACGTGGACGGTCGGACGCGGAAAAACATGGCGGACCGGCAAGAACTAGTATGGCAGAGGTTCGTAAATACAGACATTTGTATGATTCAGCTCTCAGAGATCACCGTGATCAACATGTTGTTAATAATTCTTGGAGCGAAATAGCTCGCACTGTCGGAAAAGACGAGGACGCTGTTAAAAATGCTGGAATGCCATGTTGTAAACAGTAGTTTCTACTTCTACTATGGTGTAGTGTTGGATGCATGCCGTAGAGCTCCATGCTGCCCCGTTCAGTTTGGGAGAATATTGGCTCACCGCAGAGACAAGCCGCATGAACCATAAACGCTGCGAGTTGTGAAGCGCGTTCCATCCGCGAGCCGCATCACCGTGCGGAAAGTAAATGCGTCAAGCATAAACCAAGCCTAAGCAGGAAGGTCCAGACTTCCCTCTCCCTAGCCACTTGAGTTTTTCCAAGTAGGAATGAAACAATCGTAAACTACCGGTACTTTCAGTGTGTGTTTGTGTGTTTGCACACCTCAAACTGGGGCCAGTTCATGCTCATGCCCGGTCCGTGGGTGTTCCTCCACCATCTGAGGTCTTCAGCCTCGTTGGCTACACGAATGGTCTGACCCAGGTCCCAATGCAGGTTCTTAAAGCTGGGGGACAAAAATGCTGATGGTCAGAGATCACAGTGGGAGTGCTCTAGTCATGCAAATGTACAGATTAATGTTCAAAGTTTTCAGATGTGTTCAGTTTAAATCCAACAACAATCTATGATTTTTCTTCTCCGTGTCCTCATCCCACATGGCTGCATCAGTCACACTGCATGAGTTATAAAATTACAACAGCATTTAAGGACCAAAGTTGAAGTCACATTTACGAGACAAAAGACAGAAAAAAGTCCAAATTTGCACTATTTAAGGCAAAACATCTATGACAATAAAACCGACCATAAAGTGCGAGGAAAAATAGTCAAAACCTCTAGAATAAAGGTTTATGTTACCAGAAATGATATTTACATGTGAACTGAGTTTGGTAAATCACAAAGTTGGCGTGTTTAGTCATAAATTAACAAGAAGGCATTCTGAATATTCTCAAAAGTATAAGTGACAAATTTATGAAGACAAAAATAAACTTCAACAACGGGTTTTATTTTATTTTTAGAAAGTATTAGCATTAAAATGGTATATGTGTTTTTTGGGAGGAACCAATCATAAAAGTAATTTTTTTTCCCTTCCAAATGTTTTGTTTTTAGTTGAATTTGCATAAATGGCTTCTGTTCCAGTCAGAGCTGAAGCACAGCAGAGAGGGAGGCAACTCTTAACTCACAGTAGATATTTACAATATGTACAAATCCTGCAATACCAACATACATGTATGTATTTATTGTTCAAAAGCAAACCTGATCGTACCGTTATAAAGCTCGGCTGCAGAGCGGATCACGCCAAATCAGAGCTCAAGTAAAAAAAACACGAAGACCCTGCATCTCATCAGCACCACTAGTGTTTGGACTTGCAATTACAGCCACCTATGATCTAATCATCCCCCAAAGGACAAATGAGTGACAGGACAGCAGCACTTTGGGGGGCCGATTGGATTTCAGTAGGGGCCACTGCCCCTATGGCCCCACCCCTAGAACGTGTCCACTTTTTAACTCTGTATGCTGAGATGTGCAGTCTGAAAAAACTGGACTGAAAGCTAACAGAAAAGCAGCCAAAGTTCAAGAAAATCTCTGTAGGACTTTCAGAAAGCCTGAGGATCAAAGATACTTCAAAAGAATATGAGACGGCCGAACTTCTTGGAAGAAAATATAGAGAAAAAAGCGCCGGATGGAGACTTTTTTCCCATATGAATAAAGCCTTCATACAAGTTCTGATTTAAAGCTCCTTAGGTGTTTTTGTTGAATATTTGGGCCTGAACTTTACCACGGTTACATCAGCCTGTTTAAATAAAAGGAGAGGTCAACCTTTAATGGACAACAGCTCAAGTTTTCTATTAACCCCTGTACACACACACACACACACACACACACACACACACACACACACACACACACACACACACACACACACACACACACACACACACACACACAAAAGCTGTGATAGCTGTGCATGCATTTGCTCTTAGTCACAGTGAATGGTGCATGTCTGTCCTACCTTTCTTTGGCAGACAGGTCCAAGTGTGTGTGGATGTCCAGCAGGACATCTTTAAAGAAGCACAGCCTCTTGCGCTCGGCCTCCTGGGTGAGGTCGAACACCTGCTCCATGTCCTCCATGTAGCGAGGGTTGCAGCGGTTCAGCTCCTCCAGAGCTTTTTGGTAGCGATCCTTCATCTGACACGCAAATAAAAACACCACAAAAAGTTTTTTCATTTGCAACAAACTAAAAGCCTCTATTTTTACAGTTTGGTCATCCAACGTCTAAAACACTGACGAGCAACAGTGAAACCTTTTACATGAGCCCATTTTTCCCACACCAAACCTTCTGTCAGGAATCTTGGCGTGACCTTTGACCCAGCTCTCACCCTGGATTCTCATGTCAGTTCTCTTGTTCGCTCTTCCTTCTTCCATCTCAGGAACATTGCTAAGCTGAGTCCCATTCTGTCTCGCTCTGAACTTGAGACAGTTCTCCACACCTTCATCTCCTCACGCTTAGACTACTGTAACTCTCTTTCCACGTGTCTGAGCAGAACCTCCCTGAACCGTCTACAGGTGGTTCAGAATGCCTGTGCTCGGCTTCTGACCAAGTCCTCCAAACACACCCACATCACCCCGCTTCTCCTCCAGCTTCACTGGCTGCCAGTCAACTTCAGGGTTCATTTCAAGATCCTGGTTCTGGTCTATAGGGCCTTACATGGACAAGCACCATCTTACATTGGTGATCTTCAAATGGGCCATTCCCATCTGTACCGGGTCGGCCCGGGCTGGGTAGCATAGGTTGTTTACATATCTGGGTGGCCTGGTATTTTTCCGGGCCGACCAAGGCTCATTCTCAGCCCTCTTCTCGAGGGGGTCTGCTTCAGGCCGACCAGGGCCAACACACCCACTGCTGACAGCAAATTCACACCTTCCATTAGAGCAAGCCTCTGATTGGTGGGTAGAATCAGTCCACATGGGCTTAAGGCAAGGATGTGTGGAATCAACCGGGCCAGGCTGGGGCCGACTGGGGCTACCCGGCCCGGGCCGACCCGGTACAGATGGGAATGGCCCATTAGTCCCTACACCCCCAGCAGGTCCCTGAGGTCCAGTGATCAAAGCCTACTGGTTGTGCAGCACCAGGCTAAAGACCAAAGGTGACAGATCATTTGCTGCTGTGGCCCCCAGATTCTGGAACTCTCTCACCCCGAGCCTGAGATCAGTGGACTCAGTGGTCTCCTTCAAAAAGCAGCTGAAGACTCACCTGTTCAAGCTGGCTTTTGTATGACCTTCTTCAACCACTCTCTCTTTATTCTGCTCTCCCCACCTATTCCACCTTCCTCAGGACCCACTGATTTCCCTCTTTCCTATTCACTCTCTCTCTTTCTTAACATTTTTTCTTTGAAATCCCAATTGTCTATTTTTTTGCTCATTTTAAATATATTTTTAAACATTTTCTAAATGCTTTTTTATATTTTTACATTTTTCGTGAAGCGCCTCGTGATTTTTATCTTGAGAGGCGCTATAGAAATGATATTTTCTTCTTCTTCTTTTATTGGGTTTTATACTGGCTGCAGTTTTCTCCTTAATCACTCAAAATTCAGATTTTATAATTTCTATGAACTTAGGAGATGCAGTTAAGCACTTGTGCCAATGAAGGAAAAAAGGGGAAGAGTAGACGTAATAATTAAAGTGCCAGAAAACTTCAAAAATAACCAAATGTATCCCAGATTTAACATGAACAAATAAAACCTTCCCATCTTATTAAAACAGATCTAAAACCACTCAATTGTGTGACTTCTGTTGGTGAGTTACTTGCTGAGCCTTTTCCCGTTGGACTCAAACTGATCTTTTAGATGCGTGTTAGTGGAATGGTTATGAATTAATTACCATTCCACCAGCTGTAGTTTAGAGAAAGTCTGATCAAACGGACACGTCAGGAGAAGAGCCGTTACAAAGTGTTTCTGCACTAATCTCATAATGCTCACAGCAGTTCATACCAACTTTTCACAAACGTGGTTAATTGAAGCAGAAAGTAGCTATAAAGGAGGCTACTGCAGCACTTCTGGTAGAAATAGCAAAATCCTGCAGGAATTACCCTGAAGTGGGAATTCTCTGACAGTTTTAAGGTTATAAAATAGTATTTGCATGAAGTTCTATGACATGTTTTTAGATTAAAACGGTGACGTAATTCAAAACTTGTTATGCAGCGTGGTTTTTGCTGTGGTTCTCCATTTGAAAGCAGGCATCTCTAAAGAGAAAATATTACGGTTAAACAGCAGGAACGGCAGCAGAGGAAGAGTTATTTCCCACAGGAGATCTAATGAAACAATTCTTTTTAATTTTACTGACATTCAACAGAAGAAGATTGAAGGAAAGAGACCTGCAGATGTGTCATGCGAGTGATGAATAGATCAGATTTGATCAGAACAAAGGTGAACAAATGCATTAAGGCTTAATCCCAAATCTGCATCGGAACAGGACCGTCCTACTGATCTGTCCCTGCAGTACACCATGCTCAAGAAACCACAGGTATTGTTGCGCCAGCAGCCTGAGTACTTTTGGTTTGAGCTGTATTTGTTTTTCAGTAGGTGTGGTGGTTTGCACCAACTTCATCCTGATGCCTGTCAGTTACTCTCACATGGAGCCACTGGTGACTGTTGTTGTGTCATTCAGAAACACTTCTAAACACACATTTAGACGACTTCCACACGTAAATGAGATCAGGTAGGAAAAAAAATCTATGAACAGATTCATAATTTGTCATTAATGAGATCCTTAAAGTTTAAATAATAACACACTTCCTGGTGTTGACTGAACTGATCTTAAATTTGTGTCAGGATCTTTAGTTTTTTGGGGATTTATTGTTCCCGTCTCCTTGGTTGCCAGGTTTGTGTGGAACAGAGGAAACAAGTCTGGTCATGTTTTAAATGTGAAAACACACACCGGTAGGTTTTACTGGACTTACAGACACACCCTAACTGGTACAAGTGGAGCTGATCATGTATGTGTGAGTGTGTGTGTCGTACTTTATCAGCCTCCTGGCTGCAGCGCTCCACTCGGGTTGTGTATTTGCGAACTTCCTCCTGCGACTTGGATGGGTCTGCTTTGGCGTGCGTTTCCCTGGTAAAAGCCGTCCACTCCTCCTTCTTGGCCTGGTGGTAGCTCTTCTTACTGGACTCCACCTTGAAACACAGGTTTCAACACATTTCTGATATGAAATCAACAAAACATGATGGCATCCTATGTGAAACACAGTGGTATGTCCCAGGCAAGACCAACGGATTATCTCAGGGGTCTGCAACCTGTGGCTCTACAGCCATAAGTGGCTCTCTCAGTCATCCACAATGGCTCTAAATACATTTCACAGAAAATTATAAAAAATAAAATAAAATAAATAAACTCATGTTTTTAACTATTTAATTAGGTTTAAGCAGCTTTATGGAATAACTGCATTGATATTCCACTAACGACACTAAAAGAATCAGAAATTTGTTTTCTGCACATAAAATCCCTTAAATATTTGCTCATGTTGCTGTAGCCTCCGGAAATGGTCTGTTTTTCAAGCTACAGGTCACCTCTTCAGTATCGGGTCATTTGGAGACATACGTCTTAACTGGTGCTTTAATTTACAAGAAGATACTGTTGCCTCGCCAAGGTCTTTCCACGCTCACTCTTATCCAAGACTGGTTTTTATTCACAGCACAAGATGGATGAACTTTCAAAATTAAATCATATAATGAACAAGACGAGTAAATAATCATACGGTTGAATGAACAATAATGATTGAAGGATAATTAATAACAATGTTTTGATTAATCTGTGTTAAATTACTGTGGATGAATATTATGATGTTATGATCAGTAACTTTAGATTTAACAAGTGAATCACTATCTTCTGACAGCTCACACACTCAGACACGTAACGATGACAAGGTTAAGCTAATATCCTGACACACTGCTTTCTGTTCCACCAATCACAACTCCTGTACCTGTCGCGAGGTGTGTTTTCTGAGGTTTTTTGGTAAAATCCCTTCTACATGTCAAATTCTGATTTGTAAGAAAATCAAAATATGACGATCATAAAAACAGAGCTCACGTCACAGTGAGTCAGTTCCAGTTCCAGTTCTAGTTCTTGTGAGTTCTTGTGAAAGCTTCGGACCGGCCATCCGGGGCAAAACCTCTTTAACCCAGAGCACCTTTTGACAAGCTGTCAAAAACCTGTTGCAAGCTACAGCTGACCGCAAACGGTTCCTTCAGAACAAAGCTGAACCAACTTCAACTTCAACTCCTTAAGAGTTATTCCTAAGATGCAAATAACAACTGTCGTGACCTGAAGACAACTCGAGACCGGGAAAGTCCGTACTGCGGTTTCTTCTACGGACTTCGGTACCTCTGGGGTCCCTGGACCTCAACATCCCGGATCTGCCACGGGGGTCTTCGATCAGGGTACGTAGACTGGACAGACTGCGTCTCATGTGTTTTTGGTAAGAACCAACTTTGTTAGTTTAAGGCAGACCAAATTCACTCCCACTCAGAACTCAGTTTCTCCAAATACGAGGATTCTGATAACATCACATTCACACATCATCACACCTCAAATTCCATCCACATAAGGTGTCCGAGTTGTCATGTTTTAATTGTTTAGAAAATACATTTCTTGCTTTTTATTAACTTGACTCCCTTCTTGAATTAATACAAAGTGTTCTACAATCCCCGAATAAACAAAGAATTCTAAATCTTCTGGTTAAACATTCAAGACCAATCAAACTGGATTTCCATATTTATATGGAAATTCACATCATATGGGTCAAAGTGTAGTGTAGTATATTAAGCTTTAAAAGCACCCAAATACATACAATAATTATCCCATTACACTTCTTCTGTACAGGTTTCAGACCGCTGGGTTAAACTAAGATAGCTGGCACGACTCCCCTGGTTTTCTAGGACTGATTTGATCAAATAAAATGTGGTGAACTCACCTCTTTCAGCTTGCGGACCCAGGGTTTCTGGGCTTTCCTAAAGCCATCGTCTGCATCCTTGGTCTCTTTGAAGCCTCCCATCATCTGCTTGTGGAAAGCTTCTTTCTGCCAGCTGCGAACCTTCTCGCTGTCCTCGCCAGCCAGACGCTCTCGCAGCTCCAGGTGCAGCTCGCTGAGACGATCGGCCGCCTGCATAAAGGCATGCCACGCCTTCTCCACAGTCCCATACTGAGGACCTAGTGATCACAAATGAAGACGAATCAAATCAATTAAGTGTACTAAACCCACCTCTTCAATTAGGTTATTGGAGGGGAGTTTCTGATAGCTTCAGTTTGGAGAGACAGATTAGTTCTGGTTAAGCACATGAGCCAGGTTTTCATAGCCATACTTTCATGTTTTAGGTTATTCTGCCAGATGTTTTGAAATTCCAGCAAGAATTATAACTGTAGCAAATTTCTGCTTAAAACCACAAAGACCCAGGTGGGTAGCATCACTTAAACTTGACTTATTCATATTGGTGAAGGTTTAGCCTAGAAAGGCCTTTGCTCTGCAGGTTGGCCTAGCTATGCTACAGACGTCAGCAGGTCAGCCACTGACCCGAACAATTAGAGGTCTGGCCAATCACAGCGCTCTACGTTTATAGAGACGTTGAGCAGTGTTGTGGACAAATTTATGTTAATTAATTCTTGATCATTGATTCAATCAACTGAATGTAAATGTATTGCTCTATGCCTCTTTGATCATCCTCACTCATTCACACACCCACACAAGCTTCACACACACACACACACCCACACAAGCTTCACACACACACACACACACACACACACACACACACACACACACACACACACACACACACACACACACACACACACACACACACACACACACACACACACACACACACACACACACACACACACACACACACACACACACACACGCAATCTCTCTCTCTCCCTCGCACTCCCCCTCTCTATAAATAAACTCTGTGACCGGATGTTCGGGGCATTTTGCCTCGTGCATCTTGCCACAGTTATAACTGTTTGACTTGTTGTTCATTGTCTCCTTTTTCTCTCCGACTATAAGAAATGGGTTATTGATAAACATATTGATAAAATCCATGACAAGCGGGATTAGCATCCGAGCTGCGACTGAGATACCCTAACCTTAAAGATCAGAAAACAGCTGAGGAATGGCGCTCGTTTCAAACGGCTCTGGCAAAAAGACTTTTGTCTGACACGAGCAGATAGAGGTCCTTCATTTCTAAAAAGGTTGAATCTTCTTGAATTGGGATTCCATATCAGATTTATAAATGAGGTTCAGGAAAAACCTGTTCAGCCAATAAAGAAACAACAGTTATTTATTAAAACTACCCATTGGTTGAATTCCTAATATACAGGCCCTTCTAAAAAAAAATAGCATATTGTGATAAAGTTCACAATATCAGTCCAACACTCTGGATGAGCTGAAGGCCGCTATAACACCTCAGCAGTGCCACAGGCTGATGGCCTCCATGCCACGCCACATTGAAGGAGTCATTTCTGCAAAAGGATTCCCGACCAAGTATTGAGTGCATAACTGAACATAAGTATTTAAAGGTTGACTTTTTTTGTATTAAAAACACTTTTCTTTTATTGGTCGGATGAAATGTGCAAATTTTTTGAGATAGGAATTTTGGGTTTTCATGAGCTGTACGCCAAAATCATCAATGTTAGAAACAATAAAAGGCTTTAACTACTTAAGTTGTGTGTAATGAATCTAATATATATGAAAGTCTAATGTTTATCGGTACATTACAGACAATAATGAACTTTATCACAATATGCTAATTTTTAAAGAAGGACCTGTAGATATCAGAAGGTCTCAGAACCAGAGAATAAACTGAACTGACCTTTTTCCACGATGCCCCTCCACCTTTTGGCCCAGTCGCTCAGCTGAAGGGCGTAGCTCTTTTCGATCTTGGCTCTTTCCTGGAAGCAGCTGATGAGTTCGTTACACAGCCGGTGGCCGTCATCAATGCGCTTCACCGTCCTTTTATAGTTCCCTGGCTGCAAAAGCATGCAAACACAAAGTTAAACACTTGTAAAACAGTAGCCCTGAAAAGGACATATGGTGTGCTTTTAGCTTTACCTCCCAGAAGCTGTCAGACGTGCCGAGTTCGCTGACGTCTCCATTAGAAGACATTTTTGGGTCGGCCTTACAGCACGGAATGATGGCAGCTGCACAACAGACTGTAAAGAAAAAGAAAAAATGAAACAGGTGATTGAAGCGTTTTTGTGTTCAACAATCGCTCATCATGAGTCCAACACCTCTCACTCAGAGGATGCACAAACATACAGACTTAATCTGCTGAGACAGATGCCAGAATGAGACGGAGCCTGAAGGAACACTGTGTGCAGCAGAGTTCATGATTGTGTTTTACTCATTAAGTTATTTTTAGGCTTTAAAACTGCTGATGTGACTCCACACTGGGGTTCCACAACCTGACATTTTAGAGAAACACCGAACTGTTCACCCAACCACAAGATAGTCTGACTTTACCTCTAGATTAGGATTACATGGCTTTTAAAATAAACAAACCATTGTTTTGATATTGCAGATTTGAGTAAACACTTGTTTCCCCCACAAATGTTTCCAAAAGGTCCACAAGAAGTGCAAAAAACACTTGAGCATATTTAACTAGCATCGTTTTTATAACATAATATCAAATACAGCATTATGTGCAATCTTACATGTCATCACAGGATCCTGTGTGATGATGCATCAGGACACAGAAGAAAGCATTAATGAAGCTTCAACCACCTGTCCATCATGAGCTACAGGGCTGAGCAGAACTGCATGTGACGGCAGAACAAAGACGACGTTTAACATGACCTGAAGGAACATTTTTCCTTAGCAGTGCAGCTCTGATGCTATGACTGGTGAATTAAACTAGTGATCGTAGGAAACCTTCCTCAGAATTTGTATGAAAGGTGCAGCATTTAATAACCCAGTTAGGCATTACTTGCAGCGAGGATGTTGTGCTTCTACGATAATCAGTTATGTATTGTTGAACTGCAGTTTGCAGACTTGAAAAGGTATCCGTTTCTCTGAAAATGTAGCTGTAAAGAGATATTCCAGTTGATCTAAAACAGATGCAGTACTCCTCTGCTGTGCAATCAACTTATTTTATATTATAAAATCAAGATTTAAATGCATTTTAAATGACAAAGTGTTTGCAGGACCTAAAATATGCACCAAGAAATGAAGCATTTGGTTGTGACTGCAGGTCGTTGGTCAAACACAGGTGAACAGTCAAAAGCCGAATGTATAAACATAAATGTGAATCTAGCTAATCCAGGGTATCTGCAGGTTTAAGGGAGCCAAATTTAAGACTTTTTAAGACCTTTTTTAAGGCCACTTTGACCAAATTTAAGCTATAATTTCCAGCTATTGCCTGGAAACGGTGCTAACCACTTCGCAAACGTGGGATTAGCCATCCAGTTACCATTAAACTTGCACTTCCCCATGGCGCAAGCGCCCACTAGCTTAACCAGCTAATGTGCTCATCTAAAAATAGCCCCCTTTCACAACCAACTGAATGTGTATGGTTTCGCTTACGCCAATATCATACACAAAAAAGCTGAACACTAACTAGACATTCATGAAAATTTTATAGAAATTAAAGAATCTTTTTTATTGGGTCTTTGTGGTCATTTAAGACCTTTGGAAACTGCATTTAAGGATTATTTGTCATTTTTAAGGATTTTTAAGACCTTAAATTTGGAAAAGCAAATTTAAGACTTTTTAAGACTTTTTAAGGACCCGCGGATACCCTGTAATCCCCAAAAACCAGTGAGGATCTGTGCTCCTCATGGTTCACTGCCCTGCACGTTTTAGTTGTTTCTCTGCTACAACACACCTGATTCAGTGGTTAAATCACCTCTTCAGCAGGTCATCAAGTTCTTCTGAAGCCTGTTAATCACCACTGACTCAAATCAGGTGTGTTGGATCAGGAGAACAACTAAAACAGGCTGGGGATGGCTCTCAGTGATCAGGAGAGCCCTGAAACATGTAGGACATCTGCTGCAGAGGACCAGGAGAGGATGTTTCATAGGGTTCTCAACAGGGCCTCGCTTATGTTGCCTTTTGTGATCTCGACAGTCCAGCGATGAGCACAGCGAGGAAGCCGTACCGCGGCCAAGACTCTCCCGGCGTGAAATGGACCACTTTGAAGTTCGCAAGTAAACCGTTCCGCTGCTGTTTTGCGCCGCTGATGCTTCCAGTGTGAAACCGGTCAGATGGTTGCAGCCCAGTGAGATTCTGATTTAACTGAGCTTTCCTTCTGTGTGAGCTTTGTGGTCAGAAATCTATTAGAAGACCTTCACATGCCCTAAAATTATACATACTAAAGTTAGTACATAAAAAAGAAACTAAGATAATAACTGTGTATGCTGGGGTGTAATTTGAAGAAGGCTTATGCCACATATTTTTCAGCTACTTAAGTGCTGGTTTGACATCTGCTTGTATAAATATGCTATTATAAGCTGGAGGGCTGAATACTCGTTATAACCGTCTAACAACACAAACACTGTGGAACTGAATAGCTAATAGGCAAATTAAACAGATTACAATAAATATAGTAGGAATAAGCACTCAGAAAACTATGATCAAATTAAAATATACAAAATCCAAATAATCAAATTACAAATGCTGTAGTATGCAACTCTACAGTCTTTTTTGGTTAGCTGATAGAAACTGTTCACAACAGTGAACTTTATAAAAAGTTATGACATTTTATTTGTGTCCAAAGATCTGAATTGCTTTTCTCTTTAAACAGGACTGTGTCCTACAAGGCCCAACTTGACAAGAATGTGAGAAGTTCCTGGTTAGTTTTCCTCCTCCCAGTTTCACAATGTTCCTTTCCACTGCAAATGCCTAGCAGACTCCCAGTAAATCAGTGCAGGGAGCAAGCAGGAGCTAAACAAGATGCAGCGTCGAGGCGTAACCTTGGTGAGCTCTGCAGGGAACAATGTGCAAGAGACTGTAAATAAACTCCACTGATCTTTACGAGTTCTGCAGCCAGAGGCAGAAAGAAAAGTGAGCACTCGCTGGTGCCAACAAGAGAAAATTCATTAGTAATTTTAAAAAGGCTTAATCAGTAATTGTTTGTGGGTGTGTGGATGGTTGTGCTGGGTCTGAGGAGATGAGTGAGGAAACACACAGCACGCTTCAGACAAGGCAGGTAATTCTTACAGAGGGACGAGTGTGTGCATCGTTCACAGAAGAGTCGCAAATATGCCAACAGCTGCTGAGGCATCTGCCACCAGCATGCTGGGATACGAGGTAAAAACCACTCCGCATCACTAATTACTGCTCTTTCAGAGATTAAACATCCTTACAGACAGAGGATGCTGCCCAACCGGTTCTGTTCCAGTTTTAAAGGGATATTCATTTATTCAAGTGGACTTCTCTGAAATGGAGGATCTCCGTTTGAAGAATCAGACAGAAATTCTCATGCAGGAGTCACGGCAACAGCTCCTGAGAGCTGGACACATTCAGACCAATGATGTTTGGTTTAAAAACACACTCAAACATTCAGTTTTTTTGAGTTTTGAGTTAATAAATGGAGGTGTGTTTTAGATCAAGTCAGAAGGATAAACTATAATTTGGTGCTTCTAGAAATGGGTGATGTTAGAATGAGGACGACTTGGACATGTTGTCCATCTGCCAACGTTTTGTCACAGGCCATCCTTCACAAAGCAGGTTAAAAGGGCCGTTTCCACCAGGACCATTACATAGTGCTTCTACGGCATTGGCTCTACTCAGCTTGGACTAGGTACAGAGTGTTTCCACCTGGGTAGCCTTGAATTTTTCTGCACGCAACCGCTCGTTTTTTCAGCCCCAAGGCGGTCTGCTTTGGACTGAACTGGTCCAACACACCCACTGCCGACTGATTCGCGGGCTCAAATTCACGTCTACCATTAGGGGAGCCTCTGACTGGCAGGTAGAATCAGCCAACTGGGGATTCCCGCAGTCGCGACTCATTATCCTGATGGATACTGAGGAGGAAACAAGCCTCCGACTGAAGCCGTCTGTCTGACGCCCACTGCAAATGTGTTGAAAAATGAGTGAACTTGGTCTTTAAAGACATTTAACCTCTCATCCAAGAGGCTTCTTCAGTTCTGAAACGTGGGTCTGAAGCATAAATATCTACCAACCAGAACACGGTTGGTCCCCTTGTGTATTCAATAAACTCTTGGAAGACCCAGCTTTTCTGAGAGCACCCTTTAGACTTGTACCTGCCTTGCATTTCGCCTCTCCTACAAAACTGAACTCTCTTCGTACACCTCCTAAATTTGCACCTCTTCTACAGGGTCCCATCTGACAGTCTGACCCTCTTAAGTAGTTTGTTGTTGACCTGAGGGGTAAGTTCGTTGTTACATTCTCCTTTGGTAGAAAGATAAAGGTAAGAGGCCACCAGAGACCGACACAGTGCAGCCTTGACTCATCTCCATAGGCACAAAAACTAACACCTTGGGACGTGAACAAAAAGGAGCATGTGGGCATCATTCGGCACTTGTTGGGATTGTCAGCATTGACAACACAAACAGGGCATTGAATAGAGGTTAGGGCCAGAGACCAATGACCTTGAAGGCCTCATTAGTGACCTTAGTGCCCTATAAGTGTGATTGTTTGATTACAAATTGTAAGAACAATGTTTATGCATTGGGCAGATACTTTTATCCTTAGGGACTTATGTGAGCTTTATGGCCTTGTCAGTGACCTCACTGCTGCATCAGTGTGATTGTTTCTTATAAATTATAAGCTTGATACTTTAACCCATGTTTCTGAACCAAAGACGCCTCATGAATGAGGGGCAAAACGTAACCACGATAACAAAAGTCCAGTTGTTGTCAAAGAAATACTCTAGATAACGTAGATGCATTCTTTGGTAAAAATTGCAAAAAGTAAAGAGAGAAAAAAAAAAACTAAAAACAACTGTAGTAAAAATTTAAACCGTAATAAAATCATGAAAACATCCAATTTAACAGAAACAAATTTGGATTTTTTTTTTGCCACAATGCAAAGTGTTTTCAATTAGCAATCCTGTTACTATTTAATGAGCAAGTCACCCCCATACCAACTAATTTTGCCGATAATGTATATAAATGAGTGTAATTGTGCTGTGGGCACGTGTAGTCAATAATTTGCCACTTTTGTACATTTTAGTGAAAATGTAAATATTCTGTCAAACTGTCCATCTTCAGGTTAAAAACTCTGCACTGCATTTGAATTTAAATCTGCCATTGCTATTGGCTAAAATGTACAGTATGACCTTAGCTGGGACATTATGATGTCTGGGGCATTCTTCAAACTGGAAATGGGAGTGGAATGAGACTCTGGTAGGGTGTGACTTGCTCTTTAAACAATAAAACACTGAGACGTGTGTGTGTGTGTGTGTGTGTGTGTGTGTGTGTGTGTGTGTGTGTGTGTGTGTGTGTATCAAAGTGATGACCAATGACAAACTTTTCACCTGTAAACTGAGGACATTAGTAGTGAAGCATTGCATCGCTTTGGTACAATGTTACAGAACTCTTAGTTTTAGTTAAGGTTAGGGTTAGCAATAGACTGGTTATGGTTAAAGTTAGGGTTAGGAACAATCCGGTCACTAAAATTAATAGAAGTCAATGAAGCTCCTCACGATGAATGCAAGACGAGAATGCGTGCATGTGTGTGTATTTACCACACTGCAGCTACAGAACAGCAGCAACGGATTAAGCCGTTTGTTCTCAGACAGACGGACCTCATTAGCAGGATAAAGAACTACAAGCTGAAAATAGAGTACCTGCAAAATTCACAGCCTTAAACACACTGAGCAAACAAAATATTCAAGTGACCCATTTTCTGTTCATGTTACAAACATGAAATAGTTCATACCATTCAGACCAGAAGCAAAGACTAAATATTTTAAAGCCTTATAACCACAAGATACATTTCCCATCAACAGCAAACACATATAATTGTTTTAAAAACAAAATATTTGACAACTCTGTGTGCATTTAGTTTTATTTACATCTTTTGAACTTTAAACATTTCAACAAGTATAACAAGTAGCTGAAAATCAACCTTGATGCCGAACTACATTGGAAACATCATAATAATCAATTTACAACTGTTTTATTGACGCTGTCCAATAAATGTGGCTTGAATCAGATGGTCAAATGTGAATGGAGTTCAAGTTGAAGGGATGATTACTACAGGTCAGTACCTCCCATTCAAGAACCACGGTACATCCAGAACTCTAGTGGAGATTAAAAGATGCCTCACCTCCACTTTATCGTGTCAGGAAGCTGAGAACCGTGTTTCCAGAGTTTATTTGTGCAAACAATCAGTTTACATTCCAGATCCGAACAGCTGGGCTTCAGGGCCGACAGACGTGAATAGTAGAAGGATAAACATCCAAGCTGAAAACTAAATCTGACCCACCCCTTTCAAAGGAGGGTTGTAGGGTTAATTCCAGCTCCAAGCAGAGAATTCTGCTGTTGTGTCCTTGGGCAAGACACTTAACCTGCCTTGCCTACTGGTGGTGGTCAGAGGGACCGGTTACGCAGCCTCACATCTGTCAGTGTGCCCCAGGGTAGCTGTGGCTACAATTAGGGTTGGGCGATTTGTTTTTCCCACCGCCAATCGTCAGTCCAAAAAAAAGAAAAAAAAAAAGACGATGACGATGTATTCGTGCATGTGACACATGACACATGGACTGATTTGCGAACACAGAAGAAGCCCAAAACATTGATTTTTTTATACAAGCGTAGCACATATGTTTGCTGGAAAAGAAATGAAGATTTTTCTTTTTGTTTAATTTTGTATTTGTAGTTTGGTAGAGTGGCGTATAAACGGCTCATATTAAACACGGTTAAAAAGAAGCCTCGTATTTGTTTCCCTGTGGCGCCCACCATCGTGGTATTCTATTTAATGAAAATGTGTTTTCACTACTGGGCTTCTATCTTTTATGAGTAGAAAATGGATTTAATCACTGCTGTGTTTGGACACACACTAAGGAGGCAGCATTTGCTCGCTGCCAGAGGCCACAGGATCCATTTATCCTTGTCACTTTTATTTTAAAAATAATAATCATTCGTTACATTTCCATTCATTTTAATTAATATTTAGTCCAAACAAGCTGGCCAGAGTGTCCCAGTAACATAAACAATGCAATCAAACGATTTCAATTAAAAGTAGGAACATTTCACCCGCTCAGCGTAAACCTGAAGTGGCCATCTGCAGCTTGTGCTCCTCCTCAGCGCACCACTCGCGTGCACACTGTCAGCAACGAGAGGAGGAGGAGGTGGGAAAAGGCTCAGATGCGCTGATGGGAGATATTTTCTTAATGGTTATCTCTGCGAAGTTCTCTGTGCGTAACGTGTAAAATATTTGTCAATAACCAACTAACTCATGGGCAAACAAATAAACAAACCGCCTCCTGTAAAAAAACAACTGTAATGGCTCAGCCCATCGTCGATTCATTCGTCCCATCGCCCAACCCTAGCTACAGTGTAGCTCATCACCATCGGTGTGTGAATGGGTGAATGATACACTGTAGTGTAAAGAGCTTTGGAGTCCTCTGACTCTTAAAGACGCGATACCAGTGCGGGCCATTTATCATTTATATCTAAACTGGTAGTTCAGACCACACGTTGTTTTAGAGCACTGATTTTTGTAGACTGAACGCAGATCGAACACTACTAAATAAAGTGGTGGTATAAAAACATCTACCACCGCAAAACATCCAAAAGATTGATCCAGAACCTCACTGAACCTACTGACTTCAGATGAAATGCAACAACACTGCACACATGACAAAGTCTAACTGTTCTGTATTTTTTCTAATTGCTGTGCTGAATGATTATCTGTGCCTCACTTTATTGAATAGTTAAATTCTGGCTAAACATGAAGAGAAAACGTTAAATCATCTTATTTGGTGCGGGATCTAAAGAGAGGTGCATCTAAAACCAGCCTGATAACTGAGCTGCAGTGAGGCAGACGGAGACGCTGGCTGCTGGTTTATTGAAAAGTGGGTCAGGCCGATGAGGAGGAAGAGGAGGGAGTGGCGGATAGAGAGGCTGGTCCAGACTTCATAAGCTCCAGTGGAAAACTCACAACCATTAATCTGATTAATGTAAATGAACAGTTTCCCTGTGGCCAGGCGGAGCTGTACGCTCCATCATATAAAGAATGTGAAGGCCCACATGAGCCCGCCGCTATAAGCTCCTCTGCATTCCAGCAACGTTTCAGGATGGGAAGATCTGTGCTGTAGGTGCACATGATGGCCTGGAGGTTTAAAACTCTAAACACAGTCAGAAATGCTTCACTGCTGCCAACAGAACCAGATCACTGTGGTCTGTCCTGGTGAAACAGGAGGCTTGATGTTCTAAAAGGATCTCCGATGATTCTAAAGAGATTTTTGGTGGTAAAAATAAACCACTGTGGCGAAATAAAACCCAACTTTGGTTTAGTCTCTCGGGTGATGGGTCAAATCTAAATTTACAAAGAAAACAACAACAATGGTGCTGAAGGACAGATTTATTCTACCCACAATCACATTAAACAGAAGTCTAATTCATTCAGAGGTTCAAATGAGTTCTGGGGAGACAGGAGGTCCCCTTGAATCGCTCCTTAACAAAAAATCCTGCCGTTTCCTAATCTGTTTTTCCTGAATTAGTGTCAAAAACCACATGGATTCAAAAAATGCAAGGAGAAATTTTTAGAATTTTGGGAAAGTGCACCTCGACTAATAACACAACTAGAACTAGGTTTATTGCACTAAAACTACAACTCATACAGAAAACACATCAATATTACATTTGTTATGTACTGGGACTACTCTAAAACCTGCACCGTGGAAGATTTACTGAATGCAACATTTCAATAAAATACTTGGTACTCAAAATTCCATCTTTATAAATGTGATTTGAAAAGGAAAACCTTTGTAGAGGTTGGACAATTAATAAATTATGTTTGTAATTTATCTAATTGTGATACTGGAGCTGTACAATGCAAACTAATATCTCAAGAGACAAATTTGTGTAGTATGTCTAATCTTGAATGATATCCAATATCAATATAGAACATCTTTAAACTCAGAAATAGTCATAGAATAGGTTTGCTGTGGGAGAGCTGGCGCTATTTCCTCTCCGTTCTGATCAGAATTATTAATTAATTAGGAAAACTATGTACCTGCAACACTTCCTGAAATGTTTTTGTCCTGAACTGCAGATGTTTTCTGGATGTTTGGCTAAAAAATTTGGCATTAAATGTGTAATGCAGCAGACCACTGCTCAGCTCACTCTGGTCAAAAGGTGACATTTGGTCTGTCAGGTGTCTCATTGTCTCAAATTACAGATGTCAGCCATGTAAACACACGCACACCCTGGTCTAAACACCACTGATGTTTAAAAGATGTTTGAGTTATACATTTGTTCATTCTGCTGTGTGTGTGTGTGTGTGTGTGTGTGTGTGTGTGTGTGTGTGTATCCTCCATGTTGGTTTAATTCAGCTTTTTGTGTAAAATGAAACTTAAAAACCTGTGACACGACGTTGGATTGGATATTTTAAGGGGGAGGGGTTGCCCTTTGCTTCCACATACACGCCTTGGGCTTCCCGACAGGGTCGCGCAAGGCGCTTTATAAAGCTTTGACTGACTGATCGATTGACAGATCTCACAACAATACGCGTTTTTGGCAGCTTTTGGCATCCGAGCTGATCAGCAGGTGAGTCATGTTGGTGGTAAAACGGCTTCAAGCTGAAAACACGTATCACTGAAACCTGCGTGTCTAATAATAACTCACAGAGGTTAGTCGGGATCATTTATAAAAGGATGTGGGACGTAAACAAGCTACATTTGAGTCAACTGCCAACAAACACAGAAATCATTACACTTGTGTTACGTAACTGAATTCTGGATAGTTCCTCAGTTAAAAAAAACAAAGTTAGTGTTTAAGGATCAGTGAAAAACTCGAGTCACCACATGAGTCTATCCTACTTTAAAAAAAGTTTAAGTTTTAAAGAAAATCTTTGATTAATAAACATCTTGGTGTAATAATTATTTCTGCATCTAGACAAAAAGTCACACAGAAAATAGTCAAGATCTAAACAAACTTAACAAGCGCTAATAAGCTAATAATCATTTCATATGTGTGGAATGTAATTAGTGGAAGCTATGACATAACTTATTGTTGAATAAGTGACTTTATGAAATGCTGAATTTAAATGTTGATTTTATATGAGTGTTCTATAGATTTCAACATTTGTATTTGGTATTATGATTGAACAGTCAGTGCAACATGGCCCATTGTTAAATAAAATACCAAATTTAATGAGCACAATAAATGATTTCAGTTTAATCCACCAGACTAACAGTTCATATTTGGAAAACAACGTTCAGAAATGTTTGAATAGTATGCAAAGTTCAATTTGAGCTCTACTTATCGGCGTTATGTTAAAACGGTCCTGAACATCCATTGTTTTAAACTTTTGTTTGTATTTCATTAGAATTAACTTACATTAAACATTATTATATAATTCCTGATATTCTATCATTCCATTTACCTCTAATTAGGAAATCGTCTGCAACAACATCAGATCACTTTTCATTAGGATTGAATCTCAATAGCATGGGACCAAATAGTCCTGTGGAACACCTCAGCTGAGTTTCCCTTCAACACTGTGAGCACAAACACTAAAGCCGAATTTATATGCAATGCCATTATGCGTCGACACAAGAGCTCTCCAAGCCCTTTTCAGACTGACATTCTGGAACATTTGCGGACAATTCAATCCGGTTTTTAACCGGAACTGTGTTTTCAGACACACCACTTTTGTACCGGAACTTGTCCTTTCGGCTGCGTTCACACAGCAGGGAAAAGTTCCAGATGTCTGACGGCGGCGGGGGGTGGTGGGGGGAGAGAGAATCGGACTCATGTTAAGAAGAAGAAGAAGAAGAAGAAAATATCATTTCTATAGCGCCTCTCAAGATAAAAATCACGAGGCGCTTAAGCATAATTCTGCGCACACGAAGATGCATAGGAGACCTGGATGATGAAGCTCAATGGTTAAAGGAATCACTGAAGCGGTGTGAAGCGCTCCGTCGCGCGTCTAGACTGTACCGTAGGAGGCGAGCTGCCGTGGTTCGCCGCATGCTACAGCAGCGGGCTGTATAGGTGCGCACAGCGTCCTCCGGTCCCCTCCTCCTCCCCCTCCCTCTTGTCCGGAACTTTACCTCACCAGTCTGAAGCAGCCACCCTGTCCGTAACAATTCCGGACCTGTTACTAGGGGCTTCGTCCGGATAAATTCCGGAACATGTTATCCGGATGTTTGTATTCAGACAGAAAGGTCTTACGGACAGAGTCCTGAACATTTCCGTTTTTCATGGCCTGTCTGAAGGGGGCTCAACGGGCTCACAGAGGGTGATGGAGACATTCCCCAATTTTCAACTATCCGTCGAAAGAGACGGAAGCTTGTGATTGGTCAGGATACCGCTTCCTGTATATTCATCAACAGCTCCGCCTTTTCCCCCTTAAAAAATAAAAAGATGTTTAACTGCAAACACAGAACAGATTGAAGAACGCATCGCGGAAAAAGTCTGAAAATATCAACGTTTATTCACCCGTGACTGAAGGAGTACAACAATTTGCAGCAAGCATTTTATTCGTGGACGGAAAAGACGAGAAATGTGGGTTTAAAGTTGCAGATCGCGTGAAGAGGTGGAGAGGAATGAGGGACGAATGTATTTGTGTTAAAAAATCTATGAAATACATTAAAACAATGTAAACACAATCGTAGATACATCGTTGTGAACCGGATACGTGACTGTAATGGTGGCAGGATACCTCAATTTAGCGCTACGCCCTCTGTCGTCCTGGCGTTGGAATTGTTTTGCAACAATCCCCGGCTGACGGAGAAATCCGAGAGCAAAACGTCTGTGTCAATGCGTGATCGTCTCTCCCTCTGACGGACAAGTCTAAATTAGGCCTTACTCAGTAAGCGATGGTAATGCACCATGAGGTGAATGCGAGCCACTTAAAAGAGAAACGGCAGACCATGTGAAGTAATGATTTGAACAAAGTATTAATTGTGTGACTAAGCAGCAGGAAGCAGAGAAGGGCCTATGTCAATAGTGTGGAGGTATTTCCAGGTGAACTAACCCCGGGTTTCCACAGGAGCTGTCAGCAGCACGTTACTGCAGCAGCACGTCTTGCTCGCGTAAGCTGCTGCTTGGCCCTTCCCACGAGACGTGAAGCAGCAGGGGAGCAGCTGTCACCGACCGAGCACGAAGTCACACGAGTGACTTCGTCAGTAAACACAACAACAAGCAGGAGAAAACTACAACATTGTTTGTGTTTTATGTTCTGTCCGTTTTATAATCGCCAATACGGACCTGAAAAACAAAGGAGACCGCTAGCTAGGTGATAACTTCTCACGGGGACGCACAGTTAGTAACTGTTTTTAAAAGTAAAGCAACCGGAAAGCAGTACGTTCTTTATTCTGAAAATCTCGGGAGCTTCTCTCCATTTCCGCGTCCGATTTCCTGTCTTTCCTTCACCAAAAATGTCGAACTTGACCCGTTTCAGAGGCGTCGCGCGTAGAAAATAGAACCGGCGCGTAAAGGCAGCGACATGCTGCTCCTGAGACGCGGCCGACTCGCGCTGCTGACGGCTTCAGTGGAAAAGGTTCTGTTGACCACAGCGGTTCCTATCAGCAGCTATGACGTGCTGCTGACGGCTCCTGTGGAAAGCCGGGGTAAGGCAAAATGAGCGAGGCAGCAAAATGGTTATAATGTATTTTCTATGGTTCAGGTTAATGCTTGGACAGTTTGGTGATGTCGGTAACACGTCATTACCACTTTTTCCAGCGACCACCAACCTAACTGAAGGAACTGGACTCAATGCATCAGGGCACAACGTTTTATCACTGCTCTCTGTACACAGCAGCTTCTTTGCCCTTTCTGTATACTCACAACTTTACTCATTAGATGTCTTTTGTTTTTAAGTCTCTCCTCGACCGGAGCCCTACTTTGCCAAGTGTGTATCTGCAAAACAGTCAAAACTGTCCTGGTCTGAGTTCTAGTGATGCCACCCTAGAACCAGATTAAAATTGGGTTAAAGAGCTTTTAATGTTTTTGCTCCAGCTTATTAGAGTAACCTTCAGAATGAATGAAAACTGAAATTATTTCACTGGGTCAGTTTACAACACTTTTGAGATCAAGAAAAAGATTATAACAGCTTTACACATTATGATCCCAAACGTGCTTTAATGAAAGCATATTTAACTGCTGTTTGCTGTAATTCACGATTTTGTGTAACTCCTTGTGTTATTTTCATCCTGCATTCCTGGACCAGGTCATTCTTGCAAACGAGACTCGATGCTTCAATGAGTCTTTCACCTTGTAAAAAGGAAAAATAATAAATATCATGCCAGTATTTCCCAAACAGTAGCCCGAATAAAGTCACTGTGTGTTCCGGTTTTCTCGATTCTCCATAGTGAAAAGATTTGTTAGCTTTATTTTTGTGTGTCCGTGAGTAGTGTGGAGGATTGTTTGGGGAAGTAAAACACGTTCTACCTAAAATGTTAGGAAAAAAGATGTGGCTGTTAGTTTAAAAGATTCAGTGTTAAAATAACACTGGCCACGTTTACATGGGCACAATTAATCAGATCAATAATTCTGCATGTAAACATGTCAGTCGGAATGTTCTGATCCAATTCGGCCCGATCAGAATGAAATTTCAATTCAATTGAGAGAGGTGGTTTTCTCCGATCCTCATTCCGATCGACGTGCATGTACACAGCCATTCGGATTGTTGGAGTAAAATAACGCCCACTGCACACGTGTGCAACAGCTAGCGAGTCTCCCCATCGTCGTTTGGACTAACTGACTTAAAAAATGACGGTCTAATTAATGAGTGCCGGCTTTTAAATATGACAGCAAGCCGTTCCCGTTTCTGTAATATCTAATCCAGAATAAAATAAAAATCTGATTACTGCACAAATCATTCGACAAACATGTTCTAGTCTGTACTGGAAACACGCAGATTCATTGCCGGTTAGCAGCATGGATCCCTGTTTCTGTGAACGCAGCAGCTGTTTCTGCAGTAGGTGGATGGGGACGTGCTCTTAAAGAAGACAGGGTGACATCAGTTAAACACACCTGGTTTGAGTTTAAGGAGGCTGATGTTGGGTATAAACACATCCTCAGTTAAATATTCTGAGTGACTATCTGTTTAAAAGCACGCTAACGCAGATGAGATGCGCTTCACTTATGAACACATGATGAACACAGGCTTCCAAACTTTCTGAACATCTCCTGTTATTTAGTTTGAACCATTTTTTCTCCACAGTTTCAGCTGACTGTCATGTTTTATTATAATAAACAGAGCTCAGTAATAAAACACGAGTCTGAGTCCTTTGTTTAGCATTGGCATGCTATAGCTAGTGTCGCTGTACAGTGACATTTAGGATTTAAATGTATCATTTAGATTCACAGATAAATTAGACCAATCAATGCAAAGAGAGTCAGTAGCAGTTTTACTATAATTGTTCACCAAAATCAACTTATTCATAAAAAAAATCTGAAATAATAAAACAAGTAATTGAACATTTTGAGACAAGAGTTCTGTGAAACAAAAACTGAAAGAATAATTAGGAACAAATCATGATTTTGAGAAGAGACTCGCAAGCGCTCAACGTAAGCAGCTGTAAACTAAAGGTTTGGGTGCAAAACACACAAATGCATCAAAAACATAACCTGTTTAAGGTGCAGGACAACAACAAACATGAGTAGGAACAGAAAAAACACAACAAACATCTCACCCAAGGGGTTCAAGCCAAGCAAGAAGCAGCAGAACTTACCTTATAGAGACGAAAACAGAGATGGACAGATGTTCAGTCAGAGGGCAGCCTTTCTCTCTTCCAGCCTGAGAGGTAACGTGGGACAGACGGAGAGAGGAAGACACCTCAGAAGCAAGAGTGAAGGAAAAAACACAGAGGCTTGTCAGAGAAGCAGCAGCAAGCAGTTAAATGATGTCCCCCTGCTGTAAGGCTCGGTGCTGGCTGGAGGGTGGCACATACCGGAGGTCACGGTGAAATGCCACACATGTAGTCTGTGGTGAAAACTTAATGACGCCTCCAGAGACCAGCAGGGCCTTGCAGAGGGGCTCAGAGCAGCTAGTTCACATTTATGTTAATATATGTAACAGGTTATAAAAGGATCAGGCACCACAGAAACATACACACTGTTATGGAATCAATGTTCCCATCAGGACTTGGAGAAATGCTGCCAGCAGCTCAACATGCTGCTGGTCTAACTAACAAGCAATCAATGGACAGTCCTTAGGATGAGACAGGTGGAAATGAACACAGGTCACAGGGAGAGGAGGAGCAGCAAACTCCACACCGACTCACACAGCTTTATTCCCACACACACACACAGTTGTTTTCTGACCAGAACCACAACAGTGCAGCTAAACTGGGCTAGCACCGCCTCCCACCAGCCTGGAAAGAACCCTACAGCTGTATCAACGCTGCATGCTGCAGACAACAGGGATTAATCTGCAGATCCTGCTTCTCATCCTGCTCGCATCTGGCCTAACAAAGCTGCACATTCCTGCAGAAATGTGCAGCAATGTGATTTATTGTGATTTTATCAATGCAACTATTTTCATAAAATCTGAAGATTTTAATTTGTTTTGTATAGAAATATACAAAATAAATGAAAATGTTTCCCAGAATGCAGAAATATTGGTTTATTTTCTGTGTCTTTTAGAAGAAACATACTCAGATTTTGGTCATTTTGGGAAGTTTTATACTTTAAAAAAATCTATAACCTATCTGAAACACATAAAAATGGCAGATTATTTTGGCTTTTGTCGCTGAAGTTTCTTTGCTTTATTTTTTTAAGCAATTAAAATGTCACTTGAACCATCAAATTCATCAAAAATATATGAAAAAAACTTGTTCTAATCATCAAATATCCAGTATAATATCTAAGGTATTTGTATTTAATTGATCTAAAAATAGTTGAAGATGTGACGTAACTGCACAGGAGCACTCTGAGAAATGCTGCTAACCAATCACCTGAATGCATTTTTCATTTTTTCTTTTGGGTTTGAGCCAATCAGAGAAGAGATGACAGACTGGGTAGAGGTTAAAGGGGTTTTAGAAGCAAACCTTTAGGGTTTAAACCTAATCTGAAGAAAACTTGTTCATACCGACCTAACGCAGCAACCAGGGCAGCTTAGCGGTTTCCAACATCACAGCATCGTTGTGCAATCAGAGGACTGACGAATGCATCTGTGGCTTCAGCTAAATGTTCTGCTAGTTCTGCATTTTCTTGGGACACAAACATCGATTCGGCTAATTGACTAATTCTGCTGTTGGCTTACAATCAGAACAAACGAGTAGCAACAAAGGGAAGGAGAAATCCTTCAACTGTGGACGGTGTTCAAAAGGATTTCTCCTAATTTGTTTCTAATTGTTGAGCCAGCGATTAAAAACAACAGCTGTGAATCGGAAACATTCCATACTCGCAGCAAACATGTTGGACGTCTCGTTTAGCACTTTCTGTTCACCAGTGATGGAAGTAAAAAACCTTAATCATTCACTTTCATTTTTTAAGAAGCACTTTGCATCAGCACAAAGTGGCAGTATACCCTCGACTCATTAGTCCTTTAGTCCGACCGTGAATCAACAACTTCACTGGTAACCAGACTGAATGTCTCCAACTACTTCTGTTCAAGTGTGAAGCCAAAAGGTCTCGTTCAACAGGAGTCCTGCCCACTGCCTCACACACGAGCGAGGTCATTAATGCATTAAACAAATATATACAGCACAGAAAAATCTGGAAAATTTATATTTGAACATATGGCTGACCGGGGTGGTGGTTCCCTTATTATTTAAAAAAGGGAGACCGCAGGGTGTGTTCCAACTACAGGGGGATCACACTCCTGAGCCTTCCTGGTAAGGTCTATTCAGGGGTTCTGGAGAGGAGGGTCCATCGAATTGTCGAACCTCAGATTCAGGAGGAGCAATGTGGTTTTCGTCCTGGCCGTGGAACACTGGACCAGCTCTATACCCTTAGGGGGATCCTAGAGGGTGTGTGGGAATCTGCCCAACCAGTCTACATGTGTTTTGTGGATTTGGAGAAGGCGTTTGACCGTGTACCTCAGGGGGCCCTGTGGGGGGTACTATGGGAGTATGGGGTACCAGGGCCTCTGATATGTGCTGTTAGGTCCCTGTATGACTGGTGTCACAGCATTGTCCGCATTGCCGGCAGTAAGTCGGGCTCGTTCCCAGTGACAGTTGGACTCTGCCAAGGCTGCCCTTTATCACCGATTCTGTTCATAACCTTTATGGACAGGGATTCTAGGTGCAGCCAAGGTGTGGAGGGCATCCGTTTTGGTGGCCTGAGGATCAGGTCTCTGCTTTTTGCAGATGATGTGGTCCTGTTGGCTTCATCAGAACGTGATCTTCAGCTTTCGCTGGAGCGGTTCGCAGCCGAGTGTAAAGCAGCTGGGATGAGAATAAGCTCCTCTAAATCCGAGACCATGGTCTTGATTCGGAAAAGGGTAGAATGCCTTCTCCGGGTCAGGGATGAGGTCCTGCCCCAAGTGGAGGAGTTTAAGTATCTCGGGGTCTTGTTCACGAGTGAGGGAAAGCTGGAGCGTGAGATCGATAGGCGGATTGGTGCTGCATCTGCAGTGACGCGGGCGTTGTACCGGTCTGTCGTGGTGAAGAGAGAGCTGAGTCAGAAGGCGAATCTCTCGATTTACCGGTTGATCTATGTTCTTACCCTCACCTATGGTCATGAGCTTTGGGTAGTGACCGAAAGAACGAGATTGCGGATACAAGCGGCCGAAATGAATTTTCCCCACAGAGTGGCTGGGCTCTCCCTTAGAGATAGGGTGAGAAGCTCGGTCATCTGGGAGGGGCTCGGAATAGATTCGCTGCTCCTCCACATCGAGAGGAGCCAGTTGACGTGGCTCGGGCATCTGGTCAGGATGCCTCCTGAACGCCTCCCTGGTGAGGTTTTCCGGGCACGTCCAACCGAGAGGAGGCCTAAAGGTAGACCCAGGACACGGTGGCGGGACTATGTCTCTCACCTGGCCAGGGAACGCATTGGTATTTCCCCAGAAGAGCTGGCCCAAGTGGCTGGGGAGAGGGAAGTTTGGGCCTCTCGATTTAGGCTACTACCCCCGCGACCCGACTCCGGATAAGTGGATAAAAATGGATGGATAGCAGCAAGGTGATTTAAGAGTAAACATCTGGACAAATCTGAGGTGTCAGATTAGCTCTGACTCTGAATTACGTCCCTACAGCCAGTCTGTTTAAGTATATGCAAAACATTATAAACAGGCACAGGAACATAATGCAAAAAAAAATTCAGCTGACGCAAGGGGAGAGTCTCCTACTGGCTGGCTGCAGTATGAGCTTTCGGCCCCGCCCCCTTACATGTAAACAAATTAAACATTTTATAGAAAGAAAAATAAAATCAGCCTAGAAAGTATTCAAGGTGTTACCTGAAATAATTCACATCATTCTTATCTTGTTGCTGTGTGTTCAAACATTATATTTTGGGTTGGTGGGTAGGCCACAATCTGGCAGCACTAGTAAATGTGACCTTTAGGATTCACTTTTGAAAGAAGAAGAAGTTGACAAAGACCAAATGTCCGTCTTTTGTATGTTTGTTCTGTGTTTAACTTCGCCCTTATTCATATTCAGGTTTTTAACTGGAAAAAAGTCAAAGAAAAAAACTGCTGTAGAGGAAATAAAATAAGGAACAACCAAGAATAACAATCACTTCTTGGAAAATATGGGATGAATAAAGATATCAAGTAGACCTGGCTGACATTGGGCCCCTCAACCCCAACTCTATACTACATGCACACAATTAAAAGTAAATAATTACAAACCATTTACAGTCATAATGAGTCAAAGAGGTCTGCCTCTTACACAGAGTTTTGATTGTTCTATAGGGTGTGTTATTGGGATATTATAAAAGGTATTTTTACAAATATGATCTTAGTAACCCCCATGACCCGATAAGGGGCTGAAAATGGATGGATGACCTCACAACCTCGCCATAGACAAAATTATGAGGACCCCCTTGGGGGTCAACGCATCCTAATTGGGAACCATTGGGTTTGTTCCCGCCCCCTAGTGGTGAAAACTGGTATTAGCTAAAGCCGCTTTAACGCTCCTTATCCTCATTTCTATTTACACGATTTCCTGGGGAAAAAAACAACGAACTAATTCATTGAATAAACCATGATAAACTCGATGGGTGCTTGTTTCCAGCTTTCAGGTTTTCTGGGTGACAGCATGTGAGGCAACAGCATGCAGGTGAGGTCACTTACCTGTTTGGATCCTCTTTGCAGGAACAGTTTAAATGAAACGCAGAGTCGTCCTACAAGCTGCCTCTCCTCCTGTCTGAACCACTTCTGTCCAAAGCAAACACCGATATTCCTCCTGAAACACCGACTTAGCTTCCTGTTTTAAAACTGCGACATCCTCCCGTCTCACTCCGCGGTGAGTCGCTGCCCTCCTTCGGCCATTAACACCAAATGTTACCAATAAAAAATCACTCCTTTCTGCTCTTCTTGGTGAAAATAAAGTTATACTTCCGGTGCGGGACGTGGATATAGAAGGTAAAGTGTGTGTTTCCTCCTGAGGAGGATCAAATGTAGTCTCTCCCACCGCGATGCCTGCTGGCGTGTCTGTAATCAGATGCTCCTCACGGCATAGCCATTCATCCTATTACACGGTTAACCCCTCACTGTCTGCGCCCTCTTCGTGCTGCCCTACAGGACGCTGGGTAAAAACGCTTTCTGTGGAACACCTTTTCAATTTCGCCGAATCTCACTTCAAAATAAAGTTCAATAAAACAAAACAATAAACAACTTAAATATAAAAGTAACTGAATGCAGTTAGTTTAAATTGTAAAATAAAAATATAAGGAAAAGCACAATTTCTCACAGAATTAAAGTATAAATATTTATCTCTTAAAAACTGTACAAATTGTGTTGCAAATTTTTAAAACAATCAAAATGGCATTTTTAAATGGCTTTACTTTATACATATGTAAGCAAATAAATCTTTGTAAGTTTTATTGAGTATTAGTAAAACTACTTCTATAATTTAGCCTTTTTATATTCAACTGCAGCTATATTACAATACTTAGTCATGTGTCTAAGAAATGGCTTTTAATACATTTTCACATTTTTACAAACCACTTAATAGGATTATCAACTTGTTTCCATAAAGAAAAGCAAAACAAACAATCCAAACAGGGTTTAAAATCATAAAAATATAGTACTCCAAAATCTACCATCACAACCATATTTATCTTTTTTTCTGATTTCCAGGTTTAGCTTTTGGTAAAGAGGTTGATGTTATTAAAACATGGAGGATAAAAGCTGGACCTGAACACATCCATAATCCACAAACAGGAGGACAAACACCAAGTAAAGCATACATCAGTGAAAGACAAAACATTTCAGTGCAGTGCAGTTTTCAACCTTTGCATTAATAATAAAAAGAGCTTCCCTCAGGTTTTAGGCTGAAAATGTTTCTAGTCAAACAACAGCAGGAAAAATATTACATATCCCCTCTGACGTTATTAAAGAGCAAGTCACCCCTTACAAGAAGCGTACTTCATGTTTGACAAATGCAACAAATGCTGTTGCCTAGCAGACCGAGAGGGTCTAACAAATACACACTCACGACATTGTGACATCATAATGTACCAGTTTACATCATAGAATACCTCTTAGCCAATAGCGGTGGCAGATTTAAATTCAAATGCAGTGAAGTTTTTACCTGACAACGGCACAACACTGACAGTTTCAGGCAGAAAATTTAAATTTGAACTAAAATGCACTAAAGTGCAACACTATTGACTACACATGTCTGCAGCACGATTAGACACGCATTTATATAGTTTATCAGAAAAAAATAGTTGATTTGGGGGTGACTTGCTCTTTAAGGAATTCATTTATACTCTTATTTATGTAAAGCTGCTACAGGTTCATTCAATCCAGCAGAAGTCACTTTTATAAATTTAGTTTTTATTTTAACTTAGAAGAAAGAAAAAAAAAAAGAAAAAAAAATATTCCTATGTTTATCAGCGCTTTCACTCTAACCTTTGGTAACAGTCTAAACGTTTAATCAGCAGGATTTGAGGATCATTCAGAGTGCACTTCAGGGTTTCACATGCCCAGATTTAAAGATGGCCTCCCACAGAAGCATCGACGGTGCCGTCACCGCTCCTCAGCTAGCAGCGACCTGAAGTTCTTCAGCTCTCTGATGCTTGTGGAAATCCTGAAAGACATTTACACAAAAGCCCAGAACCCCGATGAGCAGCGGACAGGTGGTTTTTAACCTGAAGTTGACTGATACCCACCTTCCGAAGGCGTTGAGCAGGGAGACGATCTCCTGCCGGTTGAGCTGGAAACTCGGTCGATTCTCGCTGGATTTGGGCAGAGCTTCAATCTGTCGCTCTGAAAACAGGATCTTCAGCGCTGTGCCTAATCCCTGAGTCTGGTGATGGGAAAGGTTCGCATCACAACACCAACATGCTTATTCTGTATTATTGGAAACATCTAATCTTTATCCTTACAGCATGTTAATGCTGTGAACATCAATAACCCTGCAGCACAACTAAAAAATTACCCATTTGTAAACGTGCTTTGGTCGCCCAATAATCACTCTTTATAAATCTCCACATAGAGCTTTTGAAAACAGCAGCTTTGAGACGTATTTTGTTGTGTCAATCTGATTTCTAAAACCTTTCCAGAACATCAAGTGGATTCCTACCTGCAGTTTCCCCCACAGGCGACATTTAAAGCAGCCCACACAGTCCATGATCCTGGAGATGTTGAGGAAAGCCAGTCTGATGTCCTCCTGACAGGTGAGGCCATAACGACATAAAGAATAAACACCAAAATGCAGATTCAAACAGAGCATGTCCCGGTGATCCTAAAAAATATACTAGGTTGTAAAACAGCCCCCCCTGCTGGTCAAACTAAAGAGACAGGACTTTCCTTCCCAGCTGTGTGATGGCATTGGGACTAAAAAAAAAAAGGGGGGGGGGATTCTGACCTTCAGTTTAGCTGCTTCCTTCTCATCTCCAGCAAAGAGAGAGGTCTCATCAAAGTGCAACGGAAAAGATCTGGAGCAACAAATAAATGCGGTGATTAGCTGCACCCAACCTTTAAAACAAAAACTACATTCTAACTGCTGCGTATCGACTTTTCATTCTCAGACCGACCTGGCTACCTGCAGGATGTCAAGCAGCATCTCTTTGTGGTTCTGGTCCTCCTCCGCTCGGCCGGTGTAGAGCCGAAAGGACGGCTGCTGGAAGAACGGCAGGACTTTGGCCAGCGCTCGCAGCTCTATCAGGTAGAGGAAGTAGAGGTTACGGAGCCTTTTGGGGCCCTCGCCGGCCGTTAGCTCAGAGTCAAAACGCTGCTTGAACTCAGACACGTTGTGGCCCCACTTCCTCTGATACCAGCTGTCTGAAGGAGGACACGGTTACCACGGTGAGATGGAAATAACACAACAGAGGGAGAAAGAGGGGCAGCTGTGTGTGCCTCACCATCCAGGAGATATCTGGCACTCAGGTGAACGTTGATGCTGGCGTGGAGGCCGGAGATGAGCCGGTAGAACGCTCTCTTCTCCACACACTGACCTGGGAAAGAGAGTGGCTCAAAACTGGACCAAAGTCCACAACCACTGCAGGTGAAGAGGCAGCTTACCTTCCAACCAGCTGTAGAAGGTCCTCGCTGAGAAGAATACCTGATCAGTCAAGTCTTTTGTGATTGGATGAAATGTGAAGCACTGCTTACCTTCACTTCCTGAAGTGCACTGGAATGAGTTGGGAAGGACAGGTCGCTTGATGGTGAACGGTCTGTGAGTGGAACAAACGTGCAGTTATCATCCGTTTGTTACCACTTTCCCAGAGTTGGTGAGAACATGAAGTTCTTAAGAAACCGAAGTGTTAAATGTTAAACACACGAACGATCCCGAGTTACTCTGTCTGGATTTATCATTGAGTCGATTAAACCCACTCACCGTGTGTTTTGGTTTTAGCTTAGCCTAGCTAAATAACTGCCCTTTCTCACGCTTAGAGGTCGTTGGAGGTTATATTTAAGACCTGGGACTCGTACATATGCTTATGCCCTCATGCCAGGGAGCATTTTATGCACCTGTACCCTAGTTTAAAGGGTCCACACGTCACATTTTTCTTCACGCCCACAAATACAGACATGATATTTGTGTGAAACTAGAACCGAGACTTTACTTTTGCTTTACTTTATTTATAAAACCCCTTCCATAGCCCGAGCTGCTGAACACAAAATCTGTAATATACCATTTATCAACAGATTAATTAAAAATGTTCGAAATTCACCTAAAATGGAAATTGTGAACATTAAAAAAAACTGTAAAAACAATAAAAATTAGGACAATGATGCCAAGCTACCTCATTTAGTGAGCTAAGACATAAAAGCAGGTCTTCAGATGGGACTTAAAAACCAACAGTGAAGGGAGACTGAAACTTGTACCTTAAGATTTGTAACTTCTATTTTGAGACTTGTAAATTCAAATCTGTACTCTAAAGAATGAGTGCAAGTTACAAAACAAGCTACAAGTCTCAAAGTGACAATGTGTAGTTTTTACCATTAATCTCTGGAAATATCCATCGAAATGTAAATTAATTAAAAGATGCCAGGCTCTTGAAAAATATTAGCAGCTTCATAACATCCATCCATCCATTTTCTGAACTCGATTGTCCACGTAGGGTTATGGGGGAGCTGGTGACTATCTCCAGCGGTCAATGGGCAATCAGGCGGGGTACACCCTGGACAGAGAGCCAGTCCATGGCTTCATAACATATAACCATAAAAATCTGTTCTAAAATAAATGGGAGTCGGTCCAAGCCTCTGGGCGACGCCATATTGGATGCCATGTTTCCTTCTACGGAAGTCTGCAAGGACAAAATGCATTTACTGATTTGTAACAAATGGTCACAAAACTGTCACCATTAATAAATGTTGTTGCTTTACACATTTACCTCTTCACTCATTGCCAGTGGTAAAAGGGAATCTGATGTTCTTGTTATTTTTCCAGAGATTGCGCTTCCAGGGATTTTTGACCCTAATGGTCATCTGTTGGTAAGGTCTTACTCTGACACATAAATACTGCTTGGTTGCAATCATTTAGGTATAAACAGGTCCTTCTCAAAAAATTTGCATATTGTGATAAAGTTAATTATTTTCTGTAATGTACCGATAAACATTAGACTTTCATATATATTAGATTCATTACACACACCTGAAGTAGTTCAAGCCTTTTATTGTTTCTAATATTGATGACTTTGGCATACAGCTCATGAAAACCCAAAATTCCTATCTCAAAAAATTAGCATATCATGAAAAGGTTCTCTAAACGAGCGATTAACCTAATCATCTGAATCAATTAATTAACTCTAAACACCTGCAAAAGACTCCTGAGGCTTTTAAAAACTCCCAGCCTGGTTCATTACTCAAAACCGCAATCATGGGTAAGACTGCCGACCTGACTGCTGTCCAGAAGGCCATCATTGACACCCTCAAGCAGGAGGGTAAGACACAGAAAGAAATTTATGAACAAATAGGCTGTTCCCAGAGTGCTGTATCAAGGCACCTCAGTGGGAAGTCTGTGGGAAGGAAAAAGTGTGGCAGAAAATGCTGCACGAGAAGAGGTGACCAGACCCTGAGGAGGATTGTGGAGAAGAACCGATTCCAGACCTTGGGGGACCTGTGGAAGCAATGGACTGAGTCTGGAGTAGAAACATCCAGAGCCACCGTGTAAAGGCGTGTGCAGGAAATGGGCTACAGGTGCCGCATTCCCCAGGTCAAGCCACTTTTGAACCAGAAACAGCGTCAGAAGCGCCTGACCTGGGCTACAGAGAAGCAGCACTGGACTGTTGCTCAGTGGTCCAAAGTACTTTTTTCAGATGAAAGCAAATTTTGCATGTAATTCGGAAATCAAGGTGCCAGAGTCTGGAGGAAGACTGGGCAGAGGGAAATGCCAAAATGCCTGAAGTCCAGGGTCAAGTACCCACAGTCAGTGATGGTCTGGGGTGCCATGTCAGCTGCTGGTGTTGGTCTACTGTGTTTTATCAAGGGCAGGGTCAATGCAGCTAGCTATCAGGAGATTTTGGAGCACTTCATGCTTCCATCTGCTGAAAAGCTTAATGGAGATGAAGATTTCATTTTTCAGCACGATCTGGCACCTGCTCACAGTGCCAAAACCACTGGTAAATGGTTTACTGACCATGGTATTACTGTGCTCAATTGGCCTGCCAACTCTCCTGACCTGAAGCCCATAGAGAATCTGTGGGATATTGTGAAGAGAAAGTTGAGAGACGCAAGACCCAACACTCTGGATGAGCTTAAGGCCTCTATCGAAGCATCCTGGGCCTCCATAACACGTCAGCAGTGCCACAGGCTGATTGCCTCCATGCCAAGCCGCACTGAAGCAGTCATTTCAGCAAAAGGATTCCCGACCAAGTATTGAGTGCAAAACTGAACATAATTATTTAAAGGTTGACTTTTTTTGTATTAAAAACACTTTTCTTTTATTGGTCAGATGAAATATGCTAATTTTTTGAGATAGGAATTTGGGGTTTGCTAAGAATCATCAATATTAGAAACAATAAAAGGCTTGAACTACGTCAGTGTGTAATGAATATTATATGAAAGTCTAATGTTTATCAGTACATTACAGACAATAATGAACTTTATCACAATATGTTAATTTTTTGAGAAGGACATGTACTGCCCCCTGTCGCCAGGAAAAATACACACTGTTACTTTAAAAATGGAGTTTTAAAGCGGTAGTGTGTGGTTTCCTGGCACTAGGGGGCAGTATGTACATTTCAGGGTAATTTTACACCATATATGTCGCTAGTTTAAAAAAACATTACGGTAAATGTTGTCACCTGTGGAGCAGAAAGCACGCAACCTCGGCATGATTCCTCTGACTTTGATGGTCCTTTAGTTAATTCCATCAAGAGAATGCAATGCCCATTGTAGTTTTCTGGCGCTGTAGTCTGTGGTCCTGCGCCTGCTGATGATGTCATTTTACTACGGCAATACCACTCAGCCAAAATATATTACATCTTTTTTTAATTCTGTTCTTTCCCATATGTTTTAGAAAGAGTTTAGCAGTTTTGTTCTTAAATTCATGTTTCCTACTACCTAAATGTTTTTGAACGTGGCAACTTCTGTAAGTCGTACATCTAGCCAATCATCTAGTGTGATGTCATTGACAGGCGCAGGACGTTGAGCCGGCCAGAAGGAAACAAGGCATCTAAGAATGCTACTCAAAGATGCTAGACCTCTGTACTTCAGACCCAATTTTTATGGTTATACAGTATGTTTTGAAGCCACCAATATTTTTCAACAACTGGACATCACTTGATTCATTTTCAACAACGTTCCGATGGACTTTTGAGAGATTACCTGTGAACACTACACACAGTCTCTTTAAGGCACAACTGCAGTCTGGACTCTAATTCCATCATCGTGAAGCGAGGCTAATCACACATGCAGGGTAAAATTAGCTTTATTTATTTATTGCATATTTTATCGGAGACGTGTCAAAGGGAGGTGAAACGTATTGACAGGGAGGTTCAAAAGAAATAAACCCAGATCAATGTGTACTTGTGGATTTGTTGAATTCCACATATTGCTGTATATGAGGCCCCAAAGGATTTTAAAACATCCTGAAATGCAAAATTAAAGGTGTGGTTCACTTGTTTAATCAATACATTTGCAGTGGCCTCTGGTAGGAATGGATGCCTTGTAAGTCCTGGTACTCCTGTTTCAGGTTCTAAAAGATTGCCAGACCAGAGGAGAGCTTCAGATGACAGGATTTGGAGTCTTACTTCCTGATATTTGGACATCTCATCTCTGATTGGATAACAGCAATGTGACTCTACCACTGAATTTGAAACGTTGATGTTTTATCTCCACTAATAACATAAACCTGGATTTTTGCCATGTGGTGGAGTTGCTAACGCTAACGGTAAGCTTTTACTAGCTGAAACGTTCTCTGCTGTTTCCTGGATGCTGAACCAACAACAGCCTTCTTCGTCGTGAGTCAAGATGGGTGAGTCCATGAAAGCTAAGTGACGGTGTGATGTAGATCTGTCAGAATTTTCAAATCCTAGAGTTTCACTATCTGTTTTCTATCAGAAGCTAATGCAGGAGATAGGTGTAGGAGATTATTTTCATGTTCAGCCTGCATGAAAACCTCAGAATAAACAATTATAATCAGAAATAGTCCTAAAAAATGTTGCTGTATATTTTTTGTGTTGTGAACCACACCTTTACAAGTGTGAATCTATTTTTCATAGCTGTTGTATCTAAGCTGACTTGTAGAAATGTGTTTGGGTCTACTTGAAGCAGTTCTCCTCATAGATGCTGTTCCAGATCTGCCATGCCTCTGGTCCTTTGTAACCCGTGTAGCGCTCAGGGTTCAGCAGCAGGTCCACGTACTGGGAGTCAGGCGACTCCTCGTCTGGGAAATGACGACACTTTAGTCAGCAGCTGGTCACAATGAGGCCATTTGTTTATGTGAGACTCAGCTACATTTACTGGAGAGTAAGGTGTTAGCAGAATGATATTAAACATCTTTGTCAAACAAGTTTTATGTTTACAAAACACATTTTTAATCTTTGACAGGCACATTCTAAAAAACATCCTTTAAATTTCCAGACCTGCAGGTCCATTACTCTGCTCTAACGTTATTCATGGATGTGTTTGTTTATTTGTAATCAGCTGATAAACTGAACCATACCGTCCACCACGCAGAACCGCTCTGCCTCGTCATCGTGTTTGTTCCAGTCCAGCAGAGCCTCTCGGGTCTCGTCGCTGAAAACCAAAACAGAGGTCCAGTTCAACGCATGATATGTGAGATGAAATCTGTCCGTTTGTGGCATCAGAACAAGGATTGGATACCGCTGTAGTTTCAGATCACACATAAACACATTTGTACAGTTAGAGCAGAATTTCTTAGCCTGAAATAGGACTTCTACAGATGCTGGATGATACAGGTACAGCTTTTTCAGTGGTATAATTATAGGGATGGTGTGTTCATAAGGTTGTATCCCTATAATGCACTGATCTATAAAGATAATCACACATTCTGGTTTGGTTCTGACCCACCTTAAAGACACATCTACAGCTCCAAGATGCTTCGCCTGCTCACATTCTTCCAGCTCCTCGTTTGCTGCTTTTGAATACTGAACACAGGAAAATGTTTAACCACGGTCGTAATATTACAACATCAGATTTAAGTCTACAAAAATAAACCTTCCCCATTTTTTTTTCTTTTTAAAACCACATTTACATTGCTAATAGGTCCTATTGTTCAGTTCTGCAACACTATTGGCTGTTAAAATGTGTAAACAGGCCCGTTTATCTGGCCGTGAAGTCAAACAACCCGAGAGCCTGCTTTGGAGAACATCATCTTGTAGTTTTCAACAGGAGAAATCAAGACTCAAGTAAGTAAAAAGCTTTATTTTTTTTCTGTGATAATTGATGTGTGTAGATCATGCAGATTTTATGACATCATTGAATATACTGATATTGTGAGATTTTGAGCTTGTTTTGTCCATGTTGTAATTTTACAACAGTGGGTCTTAGGAGCAGCAAAAGCTGGGTGTGCACCCTGCACTTGAGGGAGTTTACTTTCCACTTGTTTAATGGTGAAAATACTAGGATAAATATTACTGTTTTATCAGTTTGTAATGTTTTTGATCAGTTTTTAATGTCGCAACAATTTAGACATATTTTACAAATTTGATGTTGGATCAAAATACAACTTTTTGTTGTACTAATATAATGTATTGCATTATACTAGTAATTAGGATTGAAAGATTGATGTGGCATTATTTGAAATATACTATAGTGCTGGTTTTCTTTTTCCTGGGTTCTGCTTGGCTGCCCAAATAGCTGCTTTTTGAATGATAAGGTGATAATGTTCTGGGAAGTAGGGGTGTAAGTGCTCATAGCATGACAAAGGGAGCTACTGATACAATTGCTGATCTCTGGAATGTGTGAATCTTTTGTGTTGGCATATCTAAAATTAATTTGCATTGCAATTACCTGGCCTGGAAACTAATCTGCTATTGTAACTTTCAGAATGCCTGAAACCAGGAAAAGCCACGTCAGGTACTGTGTCCAGGAAGCTATTGAAGCCATCCAGAATGGAGACAGTGACTTGGAAATGTCATTTGAATCAGATTCAAGTGATGAAGAGGAGAATGAAGTTATCTGTGAAGTGGACAAGGAAAATAAATTACCCAATGGCCAACTAACTTCTGATGTTCACATCATCCCAACAGAAGCAGGGCATTCTGATTCCCAGACCATGCGCCGTGACAGGTATCGCTGGCTGAAAAAGGATTTCATCGGTCCCAGTACTGATTTTTCTGGTCAGGATGCCACTAATAGTGTCCAATCCCTCTGCGGACCACTGGAGTACTTTCAGAAGTTTGTGACAGAGGACATGATCAAGGCTCTGACAGATAACACTAATCAGTACAGTGTTCAGAAGAAAGGATCATCTATGCACACCAACACAAAGGAAATAGAGCAGATGATTGGCATGTATCTGAAGACGGGTCTTGTCCAAATGCCTGGAATTCGCATGTACTGGGAAGCAGACACACGATACAGTCCAATCTCAGATGTAATGTCACGAAACAGATTCCAGTCTCTGTTGACATCACTACATTTTGTGAACAATCTAACTGTGTCTGAGAAGGAACAAAATGCTGACAAACTCTGGAAACTCAGACCATGGCTTGATGCTTTCAGAGAGAAATGCCTAAAGGTGGTCCCTGAAGAACATAACTCTGTTGATGAAATGATGATCCCTTTCAGGGGGAAATTCAGCAGCATCAAACAGTACATGCGTGGCAAGCCAAACCCATGGGGCTTCAAATACAAGTTACCACTGAAGTCCTGCCGCTGGTACCTTTATATCTTCTGGCACTCCATTATCCTAGCTGTGATCAATGCTTGGCTCCTGTACAAAAGGGACTGCAATGCCTTGCATATTCCAAAGAAACAGGTGCTAAACAGGAGACGGTTTCAGGCCCAGTTGGCATCATCTCTTCTCCTGATTGGCACAGGTGTATCAGTGCCAAAGCGAAGGCGACCATCTTCAAGCCCAGTGTCATTGAGGGGGAGCACGTTGACTTCCCACAACAGGCTGTTCACAGATGAAGGTTCTCCAGCTGCCAAAATGCCCCAAAAGTCAAATGCACACCCTCCAAAGGAAGTTCGCAAGGACATGATCGGGCATTTTCCCATCAAAGCCGACAGAGGACGGTGCAGAAACTGTGCTAAAGGCTACACAAACACGCTTTGCAAGAAGTGCAATGTCCGCCTCTGCTTTTCAGAGCAAAAGAACTGCTTTTGGGATTACCACAACTGAATCAAACAAATGAAACCTGCACATTTATGTGTTTTTTCCTTCAGAATGTCCACATAGAGCCTGGTTCAAATAGTCCTTTTTTGTAATAAATTGTTCATAAAAAATATATGTTGTCTTATACCATTGATATTGTGTAGATACATAAACTTCTGTTGGCCTTTACGCGCAGTAATGTACAAATAAACTTTTACTTGTCACTTGCATGTGTTCAGAGTGTGAGTGATTTCAATTAAATTCTGCTACCCTACAGGCCCACTGTTGCAATTTTACAGCATGCCCCCCAAAAGTTACTAAAATATCATAATTAAAAAAAAAACACTGATTTGTGCATCACAAGCCTCCTAGAACAACATGTGAAAGGTTAAAAAAAGATTTTGCAGTTTTTTTTCCTATATTTGGGTTTCTGGGGGTTAAGTGTGCTACTTTCTTTCAACATAAACGCCTAGGCTACATTATTTACTCACAATAAAACAACAAACTTCTTCTAATGCTCCTAAAACATGCTAGCACCCACACACAAACTTGAACGAAGAGTGGTTTAAATATGGACAGGAGGAAGAGCCCCGGCTCTTTACACTCCAACACCTGTCCCGGATGACTCACCTTGTTATGGGATGAGGCTCTGATACCTTCAGGAACTTCGTTCTGTGAATAAACACAGTTTTAGCCAATTACCGAGTTATTTTCCTCACACTTGATATTAAACGTGTAACTGGTTTAGGACAACTGGCATAATTGTGATTTCTACTGGTGATTAAAACTCTGGAAATGTACTTTTATCATAATAGTTTAAAATTTTCTAACATCCCTAAAGTCTGGCCTGTTTAAGGTCAGGATCAAAGAAATATTTTTGCAGTAATCATGCAGTTTAAAACAGACACTGATTAGCCGGAGTGAATCTACATGACCAACCAGAAAACACGGTGTTGGTGTAAAAGCAGAGGAGAGCTGCTACGGGAGCCCAGATGTTCAAGCAGGGACTCTGCAAAAGCACCTCAGAACCATCAAAACTGATGGGGTCATAAATGACACCAGAACACGTTGTTTCCCATCAGTGTGTTTTGCCTTCATTCTACCATCTTTACTTGCTCTGTCACCACCCAATGAGAACCAGACACACGGTGGATTATTAATGATCTCTCAAGTCTTCTTTGGATTATTCCCATTTCTTAAAGATATAACTTGGATTTTTTTTGTAGACAAAATATTTTTTATCCTCCACATAAAGGTTTTCAGCTAATGGTCTTCAGGACTCCCTTTGCTGGTGCTAAGAAATCAAATTGTGACATCTTTGATATTTTCAAACACAGAAATGGGATCAAAATGTTTCTGCAGCAAACTACAAGTAATAAGTCTTTTGCATGGAGATGTAGAGAGAAACTCACAGGTGAGCAGGGCTTCACAGCACAGTCACTCAGACCGCAGTGACTGGTGACCTTCCAGAATGGGCACGGCTTATTCAAGTTCACCTGAGACACAGAGCAGAACAGCCCTCAGCAAAGGGCAGATCAGCCTGGGTGTGTTTGAACCTGCAGCCAACAATACCTTGTAGAACCTGAAGTAGTCTGACTCCAGGAGAGTCTGGAGTTTGGGGAAAAGCTGGTGGTTGTTGAAGCTGTCGATGGTCTCCACATCACAGTCACAGTCATCTAGGTCACCTTTGACCTTAAGGAGACAGATACACTTTTATACAAATAAAGCAGCACAGGAAAAATAATCCAAACATGATGTGACGGGGCTGCATGATGCAATTTGTAGCAAGAAGGATGCAGGTTTGAATCCCATGAGAGAGCATGTTCTCTTTATGCATGCGAGGTGCTCTTGGTATTTCCGATTACTCCCACAGACTAAAAACATGCATGTCAGGCTGACTGGATGATCACACTGTCAGTTGTGAGTGAGTGTGTGAGTGGTTTGTCTCTGTGATGGACTGGAGACCTGTCCAGGTTGTCCCCCGCCTCTCCCCCGGTGATCGTTAGAGTTAGACAGGACCCTACTGAGCATGGAGAAGATGATGGACAGCTGTCTCTTTAATGGTTTAAACGCAACATTATAAACACTCTGGTTTAAGGACTCCACGTCCCACTCAGAGTGGGCCTGTCTGGATCTTGTGTTTCTACTTTTTACTAAACTCGTAAACTAACCGTTTTAGTCTGAGTTTGATGGTTTGTTGGCTCTACTAACCCAAACAGCGTTCGTCACGTCTCTACGTGTCTGCTGCCAGCTTTGATCACAAATATAAAAGCTCAGGCGGACCGTGGCTCACCTGACAGAAACACCTGCTGTGCGCACTTCCGGTCACCTGGAGGAGGAGCAGGAAGACCACCGGCTTCATGGCGACCCCGTACACTTTTCCACCGCTTCTTCTTTTTGTCTTTTTAAGCGAGAAGGGAATTTACTTTGAAACGAGGAAACCTGTCAGTCAGCGGCTGCAGCTGTGAGGTGGCGGCAAAGTGAGTCGCTTCCTGATATTTCCTCATTTCCAGTCCGCTACGTGACGTGTGACGCATAGCACGCTGCTGAGTCTCATACACACGCGCGCACGTACACACTTGCCATCACACATGTACTCCAGTACCATTCCCGGGTTTTATACAACACGATAATTCCAGTTACCGTAAATACGTGCGCGTATTTTCTGTCGGTTCAGGTCACGGACATGCATCAGTAACGTGTGCGTCATGGTTGTCGTGGCTGTAATACCTACCCTCTGCCACACGAGGGCGGTAAAAAGCAGCTACTCACAACATAGATGGGTAGTTTTCCATTGATCCTTTTCCTGTTTAATTATCTTTTAGACACATTTGACCTAATCTGGAACACCTGGACGCATTTGACGTTTCAAAGAAAGATAAGTATTACATTTATATTAAGCTTAGAATTTTCAACATTTTCTTTAAGAAACGTGGTTAAACCAATATTATATTTTTTATGTTACACCTGTTTTACTTATCTTCTGTTCTGATGATTATGACCTAAAATTAAAGAATTTAACGACACATGTGGTTTTTTTTTTTACTATAGATTATTGTTTAAATTGCACATTCATCAATTCAATTTTTTTGTCAGAAGAAAAAGTTAAACCTAGGACTTTATACAGATTTTGTAAACTATACTGAAGTCAAATGATTCTGAAGTGCATTCAAAAAGTATGGTCCCAGCTGCACAATATATTCTGATTATGTGTGAAAGTATTTCACACATTAACTTCTTGCTGTCTCCTACAGTTATCACATTCAAAATAATATTTTTCAGACAGTTAAGAAACTGGAATAAAGTAATATTGTCATACTCTCAGAATTGCATGATGAGTGAGTCATATCTATCTACCTATCTATCTATCTGTCTGTCTGTCTGTCTATCTATCTATCAGTGTGTGTGTGTGTGTATATATACCGTATATATATATATATAATCTGAATTTTTTTCCTTCTTTTTATATACATATATTTATATGCAAAGCAAGAATTTGGTCTAGTTCACTAGGCTACATAATTACAACAGTAATAGCAAAATGTAATTGGCACTCACCTCCTTCAGTACTGTGATCTTCCACAATGTGGCAGAAGACTTGTGCAGAATTAAATAACGCACAGGTTTGAGGAATGTAATCCTGTTAAATAAATAGGTGATTACACCATTTAGTAATACTTGTATTTTTTACTTTGGGTATTAGAGCCAGTGACCAATATTGCTATGTACATTTGCTGACACATATCATTGGTGTTTTGCTAATCAACCCTGATGTTCTGAACTGTTATGATCACGTCAGCTAAAATCTTCAGTTCTGATAAAACTTTGAAACCCAAAAAACAAAGTTTATATCGTACTGTAAAACAAATCAACAAGTCTATACCGAAACCGTTTCTAAATGTGTCATTGATATATTATTTTTCCCTCCAAGAAGTGCTCAAAAGCCGCTTCCTAAATAGAGTTACTGATTTTCTTTTCCTTCGACCAAAAGCATGTTACTGACTCCGAGATCTGCAAGAGTTGCAGACATATTTAAGTAAAAGCTACAACATTCATAATAACCATACATTCAAAATGATTTGACCAAATTGTAGCCTATATAATGAAATGGACAAAGTTAAACGTTACAGTAACAACTTGTACATATACATTAGAATAAATAACATCAGATAGATCTGACATGTTTCTGCCTGGATGTGACTTCATAAACTGTAAGTCTTTAGCTTTTCCAGACATTTTTCCTGCAGTTCGGTTGCTGGTGTCCCCTTTACACACACTCTCTATTTCGGTGTTTCCTCTCGCTGCCAAGCCCCTGACGTAATGCTCCGCTGTTAATGATTAGCATGTGGAAACGAGCCCCGCGAGCCCCCCTACATCAGAAAGACCGAAACACCACCGGAAAGAGGAAGGCATGACCTTCACAATAAAAGTGATGATTTGTTGACCATCAACACCACTATTCAAATGTTGCCATTGCAAATACACAGTAGCCAATTCATCACATCAGCAGTTTGTTATACGCAAACTGTTAAAGATAATTAAGAGTTAAGACTGGTGTTAGAATATAAAAATAAAGGTACATTCATCAAGCAAAACTGGGTTTTGTTTGTTTTACAAACAATTTATGAAGACTTAAGGTCAAGATCTTTAAAACATTAAAATAAAATTTGGTTAACTCATACCCTACATGTAGGATTGAGGTATATGTGCTTCACTCAATAAGCTATTGCATCCTGAGGCTAAACACGTCCATGGGGTTCAAATCTTGTGGGTCACCAAGAAGACAGGAGGTCATGAGATGATTTCCAGAAATCAAATTAAAATGAAAAAGTTGCTGAAGCTATTCTTAACAGAAATCACAAAAACTCAAACTGTCTTACACGGATAGTGCACGTGAGTTGAAGGAGTTTTTATACCCCAAAATTATTTAGCTGCTTAATCATGTCTGCATCGTCAAATCAGATAAATCAGGGCTCATGTATTTTGGCAGTTGTTATTTTGTGGATATCAGGCAGAAAAGTTTGGGAACCACTAAGATCAGATCGAAAGTATTTTGTTCCATCAGCCATCACCTTCCCAAATTAGTTGCATGTGCAAATGATAAGTAGTGTTTATGCCATTTAATAATTCACAAAAATATTAAAATGTCTAAATTATACTAGTTATCCTAAATTTATTGCAAGTTGTAAAAAAAAATCTCTACCCATAAGAATAAAATATCATCCTTTAATTTATTTGCAAGACTTTTATTTTGAAATCCTAAAACGGACATTGATGATATCTCACTTCTCCTAACTAAATTATTTTATGCAGAGGAGTTTGTCTGTTGAGCGGAGACAGAGGAAAAGTTAGTCAGGATGGTAAACCCCACAGACCCGGAGTGAAAGGGTACTGCTCCCCCTGGAAAAACCTGAGCCCTTCGCTCGTCCTGAAACGGAATCAACGATGCAAACTGCGCACACAGGTACGAACACCAAACATTACCGATATTATCCCGAAACAAGTCGCAATTTCTCTTCTGTCTTCATGCAAAAAAGTCACTGCCTTCAAGAACGCGCTTTTAACTGAAGTCGCGCAGGTTTAGTTAAGTGAATGGTAAAAGCAACTTCAAATTATGTTTGTTTCAGGGAAACTCGTGTTAAAGTTACTGCTGCTTACGTCTCAGATACGTAACAGTACACACGTTTATATTTAAACTGGTCAGTTCGTTTCTTTGTGTACAAACTGCCCACCGGCGCACATCGGTCCGCGGTCAGCGACTGTGCTGCTGATGAAGCAAAGTGACAGTTTTAGCCTGGAGTCTGAAGTATCAGCTCCTAGCTGGGCTTTTCGCTGTTTCCGGGGCTCAGACTCACACCGACAGCCTTTCTCCATCTAGCAGCACAGACGTTAATCACTAATGTATCACTGGAATAATGGAAACAGACGTCTCTTCTGCACTTTATCGATAACCCGGTGTCCTTTAGAAACCTGGTGTTGTGACGAAATCTGTAACCCCGTCGGGTGTTGCTCTTCCAGCCCCGCTGTCCGTTTCCTTACATTTTTTTTCTTTGAGCAAATGTGTTTTGAGGAAAATATTATTTATTTTATTGTAACAGGTAAAATGTAAAGGTCTTTACCCCAGGCAGGGTTCTGTTAAAACACAAACACATTAGTTAAACTCAAACTGTATAATGACGTCATCACGTACATTTGTTGATATTTTTATTTTTACGTGACCGAATTTGTAAATTTTATGAAGGGGAACACACCTCTTAAGCGGGCGGGCGGGGGTGGGGGGCAGATTTCCAAGGGGGAACGCATCTCGATACAACACCAGGATGTAGCTACTATCACCGACAGCTGTATTTTTAGAAATGGGTGGATACCAGAAACATTTTCTTTATTTTAGTCCCAGCGGTGGATGCCACAAGCCCATGCGCATAGATGACAGCTATAAATGCTTATGTACATTTTTACTGGCAGATTTTATTCTAAAACATTCCCAAATGCAGCAGCAGCAAACAGCCAGGTCTGAAGTAACAGGGTGAGGCTGCAAGTAGATTTCCAAGAACTGAGCAGAAGAGTTCACAAAGAGGCACAGAGTGCACTGTCTTTTACTTCATTGGAGTCTGCATTCTTTCTGCAGGTCTAAGAGGGATCCTTTGAAGAAACATGCCAGAGGTTGAAGCTGATGTGACACATTCTGAGCTGGATGAAAGCTGACTCATCAAATGTCAATCCCTCTGAAATCGACTTAGCAGCCAGAAGCAGCTCAGATCAACTAATGCCTAGCTAGAGACGGACCCACTCCCCTTTACTTTCATCACAGGAGATTATTATACAAGAGGAGTGGTGTGAAAACGCCTCCAACAGGAATATACCTAGCATTTGCTGCAGGTCACACCGTTTTTCTTCTGCAGCCTGACAGAATCTGGTGTCCCAGTTTCCCTACTAAGAATGGTATTCCAGTGCCTCATCTGACCATTACTGATTGCCACATCGCTACCATCATTGCAGCCCTCCCCATTAATTTCACCAGCATTGTAAAGCTTGGGCGATAACTCCCTAGCTTGGGAGCCCTGCCCACTACATTCAGCGCTGCTCCATCCTGCCACACAGACCATGATGTTTCGTGATCAGGTGGGCGTGCTAGCCAGCTGGTTTAAGGGATGGAACGAGTGTGAGCAGACTGTGGCTCTGCTCTCCCTGCTGAAGAGGGTGAGCAGGACCCAGGCCCGCTTCCTGCAGCTCTGTTTGGAGCACTCGCTCGCTGAATGCACTGAGCTGCAGGTCCTGGAAGGAGAAGCCAACAATCCAGGTAGGACCGCTTCAGCTTAAAGTGATAGTTTCCTTCTACTACAACAGTGTTATTCTGGGATTATCAGGCTATCCTTTGGATTGCAGGAAATTTTCAGCAGTTTTTGCTGAGTACAAAAGAGCTTTTAGTGTTTTCATTTAAGGCTGTAAGGCAAAAAGTTAGAAGTTTTTCTAAGGGAGTGATTCTTTTTTTTTTTATCCACTGTGTTTTTCTGGTTATAAGAGAGATCTTTATTGTTTAAATCCACAAACTTTATTAATCTTTGCAGTTTTCTGTTTGTTTATGTATTTTAAAGAATAATTTTTCCATCTTCAGGCAGCCTAGAAATCTAGGCCGACCGTAGCAGTAGCAAGACTTTGCTCTGCAGGTCGGTCTAGCCACGCTCCATTGTAGCCTCAGCAGGTCTACCGTTGGGCTCGAACAATTTTAGGTCTGGCCAATCGCAGTACTCCATGTTTGTAGAGAGACATAGGGGACCTGAGTCTCTTCCCTTTCCAGCCGGCTCATAGGCCCCCGGAAGTACGAAAAAATGGAACATTTTCCTCAGTTTTCTCCGTGTCTGGTTCGATGACGTCACTTTCGTGAAGCGCATTTGTAGTCCTGGACTTATTTTCACACAAAACCTAAAATAGCATTTCACCTCGTTCGAAAATAAGTGCATTCTTGGTATCAAAAAGGTTTAAAATTGACGGACATCATATGTGAAATCCATGGAACATAACAAGCGGAATTACCAAATAGCATTGTTAACCCCATTGACTTGCATTCATGTGTTCGTTCTTCCGTGGACCCATGGTCCCGAAGTAGATGGGCGTGACTTAGGCTCCCTATGATAGGCTTAGCACCAGTGCAGCAACGGAGGCAAAACTACAAAGATGGCATTAGTTAAGAACAGCTCACACTTGAAATGGCTTTGGGATCAACTTTGGACAATTTAGACTTGGGCTTTACTTTGAGACATGAAAAAGATGAATTTCCTTCTTCTTCTTTGATGGTGTATAGTGTGCTGCCCCATTAACTGATTTCCACAGAGATGAATATGTCACATTGTTTATTGCTCTAGTTAGTCCTTTTGCTGTTCAATTGTGTGCATAGACAGTTTGAAAGACAATTGTAGATTCTGGCCTATGACTAGATCAATGGGTCATGGGCCAGACCATATATTTACATATATAGGATGTCTTGCCAGGCTAGTCTTTAGGCCTTATGCTTTGCATGAAACAGGAAAAAAAATAAAAGCACCAACTACTGACAAGCATTGTAGAATTTCACTTGTCTGGTGTATTGTTCAGTTTCTTTTGTTCAATGCAATAGTTGAATCATTGATGAAGTGAAGCCAGTATGTAAATGGTAGAAGGAGTGTGCATTGCATTAACTGTTGGTTCTGTGGCTTGACCAGGCCCTCAGCTGATTAGTGTGGCATCCCATAGTGCTGTAGTACTTTTGGAGTTGGTGTCGTGCCAAAGAACTCATAGGGTTGGGGGGGGGGGGTCCTGGCTGGGTATGTTGCATCACACTGCAGCATGGCCATGGTAACAAAAACCCTGGCAACCAGCTGGACTTGTGAGAAATAGAATGAAGTGCTGCTGCTATAGAGAGCAAAGGTCTCGGTGTGCCTATGACAGCACCTGCACACACTGAGATCTGCTGGTTTATGCTAGTGAACGTCAGTGTTCCATCACAAGTTTCCATCAGCACTCACAAGGTTTCTGTACCTGTGACTGACACAGGCCAGTTTTTGTTAGATAAAGCTGGAAACATCAAAGCTGAGTTTATAAAAGGTTCTCTTGGACCACTCCCAAACTCAAGCTTCTTCACACTGTCGGAGATCACAGCAGTTTTAAGGTAGGGGAGGCAACAGACGGTGACTTATTACAACCCAACGACAGGTGTTCCTGGCTTCTACATCTTCTAGTTTCTAGTTCATTGGGTGGATCAGAGCTCCTTGACTTCTGTATGAACCATAACATCTCAGAAAAACTGGAAACTGATATAATATAAATAAAAAATGGAAGACACACACTTGTTTTTGTGAAGATGGTTACTTTTAGTTCATGTAAAATAAAGGAAGATGTCCGTAGCAGTGGCTGATGTCTCTTGTTTGTGTTGAGGTAAACCAATCAAACTGAGGTCCGCCGAGCAATACCAGAGGCTGAAAACGTACTGCAGTTATAAATTTGTCATGGGACTTTTGACTGCATTTGTTATTATTTATTATTTAGCACTGAGGCATTCTAATCTCAAATGTATTGCGAAGTAAACATGAGCTCAATGTCAATGTTTTTAACTCATTAACTGCCATTTACCATTTGGGGAAGACTGCCAGCATATTTTCCATCAGAATGTCTCCAAATTTGGACAAAACATTTAAAACTATTTCAGTAAAACTGAAAATCAATCATGCATCTTTTTTGTGCAATAAATTACTTTTGTCTTTTGTATTTATTTATTTTTTAATCCTTGCCTTCTACATGCACAGTTTATATTTATTTAATTATTTATTTATTCATTACTGTTTTGTAACTGATACCATTGCTATTTTTTTAACACCGGCTGTTTATGGTAATACGGTAATACTGCCCAAGGCTACTGGCTGGGAAACAATGAAAATATTTCATTCAGGTTCTTGTATTGGTGATATTGTCCTGAATGAAACGATTTACCATTCTCCCATCCATTTTCTTCCGCTTATCCGGAGTTGGGTCGTGGGGGCAAGAGCTTAAGCAGAGAGGCCCAGACTTCCCTCTCCCCAACCACTTGGGCTCACCAGGAAGGCGTCCATTAGGCATCCTGAACATGTGCCGAGCCACCTCAACTGGCTCCTCTCGATGTGGAGGAGCAGCGGATCTACTCCGAGCCCTTCCCAGATGACCGAGCTTCTCACCCTATCTCCAAGGGAGAGCCCAGCCACTCTGCGGAGAAAACTCATTTTGGCCGCTTGTATCCACAATCTCATTCTTTTGGTCACTACCCAAAGCTTGTGATTATAGGTGAGGGTAGGAACGAAGATCCACCAGTAAATCAAGACCGTTGCCTTTCAGCTCAGCTCTCTTTTTACCACGACAGATGAGTACCGCAACCGCATCACTGCAGATGCTGCACCAATCTGTCTATTGATCTCACGCTCCAGCTTTCCCTCACTCACAACAAGACCCTGAACACTTAAACTCCTCCACTTGGGGCAGGACCTCATCCCTGACCTGGAGAAGGCATTTCCGATTTAAGACCATGGTCTCAGATTTAGAGGAGCAGAATCTCATCTCAGCTGCTTCACACTCTGCTGCGAACCGCTTCAGCGAAACCGGAGATCACGTTCTGGTGAAGCCAACATAACCACATCATCTGCAAAAAGCAGAGACCTTAAATGATTTTCTTTCTCTTTATTCTACAACTTTCCCATTGTCATCATACCCAAAGTAGTTAAAAATAATTTTCTTTAAGCATTTAGTTTCTGTTTGGAAATTTGCCTAAGAAATGATCATCACTTTAAAAATGACGTGTGTGTGTGTGTGTGTGTGTGTGTGTGTGTGTGTGTGTGTGTGTGTGTGTGTGTGTGTGTGTGTGTGTGTGTGTGTGTGTTTCTTTTCTAGCTTATGAACACCTCTTAAGGATGAATTGTCTATGGACACTCCTCCCTGTCTCTCATGTTCACACACTTAACTCAGTCTGTCTGCCACCAGCTGTTGGCGGTCAGCAGTAGCAGTTTACACCCTAAAACGGGTAGCGATGCACACACATGAACAAGGTGTTTCACATAGATGAAGTGTGTTGCTGTGTGTAAATTTAAAACTTCATGGATTTATACCTCCTGTGCCTTTAGAGAGAAAATTTCCTCAAATTACTGTTTTGTCTTTTGCTTGTGTCAACTTGTGGTTGCTTTCCATCAGCTGATTCAGCTAAGTTAGAAGGATTCAGTGGAGCTGTACACCTAACGTGAGAACACATGTTGCTGAAAAGGGGGAGACTAAGAAAGTTGTCTAGTTACGTGATCCCTCTGGTATGTTGTGGTAACTTGTTCGAGTGCTTAAGGGCTGGGGTAAGGCTTATGTGTCAGTTTTCCTTCCTTTTTTAAAAAATACCAGTTCTGATATTGAATTCTAGCCTATTGTTTGGTGTTACAGTTTTGTGATGTTTTCAGTCGTATCAAAACATGAAGGAAACTATTCTGTTGTCTCTAAAGAAGGTTTGTTTCATTGTAAATTGTTCTTCCGATGACTAATAAAAGACCCAGGTTGCATAAGGGTTAACTTTCAGCTCAAAGTTTTGGGCTGAGTGGAAAACTATTTGGAAAGTGGTGTACAAATGAATGGAATCCAGAATCCTCAGTGACCTACTTCTTTTAGTGACTGCTCTGTTTTGGCACCAAGGAAGTGATGCGACTTTATGTGCTTCTTGAGAGGCAATCTTAGTAAATGGGATCACTTTCTCATCAAAAAAGATACTTGTAGTGTTTACACCACTCCTTGCGGTGATTATTTAAACATATTTTTAAATTTTTATGGTTTTATTGCCTTTTGGTTACTTTTAAAGGGGATCCTAGAATTTAAATCCACGTTTACCTTGTTGTTGAATTTAGGCAGGAGGGGTCAGTAGTACTAAAAAGTCTATTTTCTATGTACATTAATAATGTTGTAATGGTTTGTTGTGAGGAAAGCTGGTTTAATATATCAAAAGCTTAGAGACACGACCTTATGATCGCTTATCCCAACCCACCTCAACGTCAGCAATGTGTAATCGGTGGTCACAGTAATACTAACTGCAGAAAAATGCTTAGCCAAACTAATGCTAATGCTAGCCAGAGCTGCTAATGCAAATCGGAGCCACTGCTAATGATGGCTCGAGCTATTGCTGACGCTAGCCCACTAGCTTGTTGGGTAAGAGGAAATCAGAGAAGAATGTCAAAGCATGTAACATTCCAGGATCATGGAAATATCCAGACTATGCGTGAATATCAGAAACATCCACAGCTTTCCCACTGAGGCCTAGTCCACACGTAGCCGTTTTTTTTTTAAAACGAATATCCACCCCTCCAAAAACTTGCATCTACACCACCTCGTTTAAAAAAAAAATTCAGTCCACACGTACCCGGATAATTACGTTGTTAAGTACATGCCAGACCTGTAGGCGGCAGTACTTCCCCCGTTCTTAACCTCTTCCTTCTTCTGTGGTCTTCCGCATGGAGCAGTAATTCCGCTTGCAAAAACAAACAAGCAAAAAGCGCTTGGACAATTGATGAGGCGAGCGCAGCTCTGAGGGCATCCATGATGTCGGCTAGTGTAAACACAGGTCGCACACGTGATGTCAGCAGTTTTTTTTGTCGCGGAAAGTGACGTTGCGGACCTTAAAACTCCGGTTTTGTCTGTCCACACGCAGACACCCAAAACGGAGAAAACGCAGATCTTCACTTTGGTCGGAGTTTTTAAAAAGATCCGTTTTCGTGTGGAAAAAAACTCTGTTTTTGTGTGGATGACAGGCCAAAACGTAGAAAAATATCTACGTTTTGGCAGATCCCCGGCTACGTGTGGACAGGGCCCGAGTTATCAGGAAAAAGTACACAGCTGCACAGAGTCACTTGCTTCAAGCAGCATCGTGGAGCCATCGCGGTAAACTGGCCAATCATAACACAGCTCATTTAGTAGTCATGTCCTGGTTGAGTGGGTGGGGAAAACCAGTTTTTCCATTGTAGGGTTTTATTAAAGGGTCGTGTTTGGCCATTGTGAGTTTCATATGTAATATAGAATAATTTCCAATTGAACAAAAAGTTGTTTTAGGGCCCACTTAAGGCAATGATGTATCAAAAAAGTACCCAATTTCTTCTAATATCAAACCAAAGGTCTGGAATGGAATTGCAAAACCAAATAATTCTACCAATCCACCTCACACTTTTGCAGACTTAACTGATAAAGTTATCATTTAGTTCTGCATTTCTTGTATCTTCTCTTTCAGGCTGAGGGAGGATTTGCCAACATTCACATACCACTTTTTCTGTATGCCTTCCTCACTCCTTAGTGTTATTTAGAAAAGTAAAATTTTTCTTTCCTCATCAAGACATCAAAACTACATTTACACATTCTTAAGAGGGGCAATATTAGAGGAGACTCAAAATAGTGTGCAGAGGGCTGTCTTGGAGAAGGCTCACTCACACTCAGGATGTCGGATTAGTGTAAAGAGCAGGGTTGGGACAGGACAGTGGACCTGGTGTTCTGGATGACTGGCTTCATTTTCAAGTAGAGTGTTGCTGACTTGGCTTGCACAGCTGTTTGAGCTGAAAGCAGCAGCCACGAGTTCATATCTACTTATAACTGTGTTGTTGACTCAGGCAGGACTCCATGTTTGAGTCAGTGCAAGCAGATAAAGTATTTGATTACATATTATTAGGGAAATAATTTTTGCAGCTCATTTAATATTGGTTAAATCTTTCTGCCCTTAAAATTGTTAGCTGTGCTTTTTTGTTTCCAAACCTACAGCAAGTGATATTCACCAGGCAGGCATTTTCAATCCAATTACATTTCACTTGAGTTTATTTATAAACTGGATGACAGTTGAGAAGAAAATCTGAACCCTAGCACTCCAACCACCTGCCTTGAACAGGAGAGGACAGAAGCAGAACCATAATCCAACCCAACTGGTCAAGGGGATGAAATGGACACAAAAACAGAAGCAGTTCGTCTTGAAACCAAGAGTCAGAAATGGGGGTAGGAATCGGTTTTTGTTGAGAATAGAATTCCTCTGTTTCAATTTCTAGGAATTATTTGCCTTTTTTGAAAACCATTCCTTCATCTATTCCAATAAATAAAGTGGTTCTCTCGCATTTGTCTAAAAAACTCAGCCAACAACATGGCTTAGACCGCTGAACCAACGCACTTCCCTGCATCTTCCATTTATTACGCATTCCTGTATTTAGCAAGAGAACACCACTGGTGTGAGAGGTTCTCTGCCCAATAATATCAGAGAAGGAGAAACAGCCGGCTGCTACCACTCCCACTTTAGGACAAACTACCAGAGTCTCAAAAAGAAAACTACCATTTGAAGTCACAAACAACAAAAGATGTTTGGACCTAGAAATCGGTGACTGGTGTTTAGCGCTGTTCTGGTGGACGCAGAACTAGGAACGATACCCGAGGGGACGGGTTTATTCTGTAGATCCGCTATAGCAGCTTTACCTTTTTACATATTTGATACTTTTGCACAAGTAGCATGATCGAGCAGTGCCAGGTTGTTATCAAATTCTCAGTCATGGCCTTGGATGAAAATGCAACAACTGTAAACAATCACAAAATATCACACGTCCGACAAATGTCTGGAACATTACTAGCCCTCACCCAACGCTATATTGCTACAAAATCTGATGCCACACTAAAACATAAGGACTAAAAGCCACAGCAACAGTGGCCCAACGGCTACACACCATACATCATTCTTGCTCCACAGCATTCTTTAAGTTTTCTGAACTTCAACCCAATACATAGACAACGAATGCTACAGGAACACACTTTAAATGGTAGTTTTCACAAAGTATTCTTTATTTTTCATCTTTTAACCAACACAATAGGCTGAGATACATATCATAACGTATGGCTTCCATTCTTTTAGATGTTACTTTTTATCTGTAGTAAATCAGTAGTCTGAAAACAGAGTACTCTGTGGCACTAATATTTGATCAACAATCTATGTTTTATCTCATCACATCTCTGGCGACACCATTATGAATGAAACTGTGTCTTTATTATGATAATAAAGAATTACAGTAGCACAACAGGGGTAACTAATACTGTTTTTTGTGTCAGATGGCTTTTAAATTAGACTGTTGTTGGATACTTTTGCTATGATGACTAACACAGAGGAATGCATGTGCTTCATAGTGACTCATTTTGGTTAGTAGGTTTCTGTTACACTCTCCCTGAATTGATGTAAACCTCCTCTGGAAGTCAGCATTCCTGGCTGAAGGAGTAGACTGTTCCATTGTTGGGGTACCGTCTGGAATTGTGAGCTGATTGCAGAACACTTGTGTGAGGTTTTAGTGTGAGATGAACTTGGGTTTTCCAGGATAAGGAGGCAGAGGCAGAGGCAGCCAGTGGAAAGGAAATTAATTCCACCTTCAGCAGAGCTAAGGTCTCCCGAGTCCACCGTGGTATGGAAGAGGGGAGCGAGAGGGGTGGAGGATATATGGGTGGAGTAAAGAAGAATAGTCAGGATTATCTTTAGAGCTAAACTGTGCCATTGTTCTTTGATAGATTAATACTTTATAGTTAAAGGGGGTATGTAAGAGAACCTTTCATTGGTCAGAAAAACACATTTCTTATTGTGTCCATTATTGAAATCACGCCCTGCTTTTTATTTGACCATTTACAGGTGCAGAGCAAGGTGAACTTCTGCTAGTGACACACACACACACACACACACACACACACACACACACACACACACACACACACACACACACACACACACACACACACACACACACACACACACACACACACACACACACACACACACACACACACACACACACACAGGTTATCAACAGCCTTTGTATCTTTTTAAACTTTCTTTTTTGCCAAAAAGAGATGGGAGGTTCGCTGTGAGCCAGAAAACTCGTCACTGGTTTTGAAGCCAAACTATTCCATTGCACCCACGCTTGAGCATACAGTTTATTTCTAGAAGTTGGTGGCATGTTCTGTGAACTTGGCCTGAACTTGGTAATAGGGACGCTGAAGAATTGGAGAAATAAAGTAAGGCTATTTTCACCATCATTAGATTTTTTTTACAATGAGGCTGTGATTGTCTCCTTGGGTATAAATAAATCATAATCCAAATCTGAATTATTTTCTCTCGGTATACCAGCTGTGATTATTTCTTCTGTTTTATCACTTAACAATGAACGAGAAGTGGGAATTTATGAAATTGAGCCAAACTGGTGAAATTCTTGTGAAAGCTGTTTTTATCATCTGGCACACCAAATTCTAGGTAATATCTAGGTGGTAAATGAAAAATAGTCAGAGCTGTCAAAGAGGCCATAGATTTTGTAATTGGTGCTTCATTAATCCTCTAGTTTAGTTCATCACCCTGGGAAATGGGTTAACCCTTCAGGATCTTCAGGCTCAAATCAGCATGTTCTTATTAATTAAACATTCTGCAAATGGCCAAGTCACATTTTAAGAAATATTTGTTATGTAAAGACATTTTGTAATTAATTAATCTAATAGTTGTATCCTAATGGTGAACCACCAGGGTTCTCTGGGCCCTCGGAGAGAGCTACATACATTATAAAACACATTGTATATGTTGTGTTACAAGGTGTTTCTGAACATACAAACCAGTCCAAACTAGTTATTATTTCTTAGAGGTGTCTTAAAGCAGCCCATTTGTCATCCAGTCAGAACATACAGTGCCTTGCAAAAGTTTTCATACTCTCTGAACTTCCACACATTATCCCTTCATGATGCTGTTTGCTCAGTTATGTTCTTTCAGTGTTTCCTCTAGGAATTTTTCCAACTGTGGTGGTGGTGGTGTTGGCGGCGGGGGGGGGGGGGGGGGGGGTATGACACGTCTCACCTTTATGTTAATATTGTTTTATTTGATGCACTCCACTTTGAACTGCACCAATCCAGCGACTGCTGCATTGTAATAACTAGTATTAAAGGTGAGTACACCAATATTTGCACAAGAATAATTTCTGTTTTAAACTCTCAGTGACACACTTTGCAGGGTGGATTTGGCATTTAATTTTTCTTGGCGTCTGGAAAAACATCTTTTGCCCCCTTTATTTGACTTTCTGCCCCCTTTATTTTGGTCCAAGATCATTACTGGGCTGGCCCTCTTTAACATGTTCTACACCCCTGCTTAGTAGACTTAATGAAGTATTTTTAAGCCAGTATAAAAATGACTGAAACACAAATTTACATATTTGGCATTATTGACCAATATCTTTGATTTAATTTATTTGTTAAGAACCAAGATGCATTACAGTGAACATTATAATAAGCTGGGCGACTTTTTCACTCGTAACACAGCTTCAGCTCAAACTGTACGACTTCAGCGCAGGGTAGATCTCACGAGCCATGTGCTCACTGTACGTCTGGTAGCAACACGTCGGACCTAAAATATGCTAAAAATAGCAGTTTTTACACAACACGTCAGACTTTTTTGTATTGTCTTGCCTGTTGTCCTTCGGGAGTGCTGCAGGAGGACACACAGGGATTTATGGGGGTTGGATGAGGAAACGAAATTAAGAAAGTAAATCTGTGTTTTGTGATCAGTTTAATTTGACATGAACACGACAAACACGCTTTCTTGACAATCATTGTGAGTAAAAAAACGTGTAGAGATAAAAACGAACAACGTGTGTTATTAGGGAAATAGCGGGTGAGCGGAGTTGATGCAGGATTGCGAATGCGCCGTGAGCGGTTCTGGTACTTTTTGGGTCGCAGCTGCTCGCTGCGCTGCTTCAACCCTCACGAGGAACGAGATAAATATTAATCACTCCAGAAGTCTGTGCAGCTCACGATTGCTGATCGGTAGCTGGTCACGTGGTGTTAATCGCCTCTCGTAACCCCCTGTACACTACACGACGCTCAGCGCAAAACTCGCCCCGATCTTGTGGATTCTCGCACGAGTGGAAAATCTGCTCAAAAAAGTGAAAATGTCGCACAGTGTTGCGCCCGGCTTACTGTCTGTGTGTGTGTGTGTGCGTTGATGCCTGGACCGAGTTGACGGAGCTCCCGGCTGCAGTTTTGCGTGTAGGGAGGGGCGGGCGCTCTATCTGACTGGCCAATCACAGAGCTTGAAGACAGTCAGTTACCCAATGAGAATTTCATTCAGCACAATTACAGATATTTCCGAGTTTTACACTCGTTTCATGTTCGTATTCGTCAAAAATGCTTTATCCGTACGCTCATAGCTGTAACCACCCTGCCCTGCCTCCTCCTCCTTGCTACCTGCCGGCTGTGATCACAAGCAACAACACAGTAGTTCCTGCTGCTTCTTCGGGAAACGGCGCAAAAAAAAAAAAGAACATCAATAAAACTTGGGATGTTGTAGGCGTGGCGGTGGGTTTTCAGCCGTGGCGGCCCGCCACGGCTACGCCTATGTAAGGGAAACCCTGTCTCTAACATACATACAAAGCACCTTCATTCAATTCAAATTCAATTCAAAAATACTTTATTAATCCCAGAGGGAAATTGATTGCTGTAGTAGCTCAGAATAATAATAATAATCAAGTCTTCAAAGAGTTATTGTATATTACAATGGCTGTTAGCAGGAAGGATCTCCAGTAGCGGTCAGTGTTGCAGCGAAACTGAAGAAGCCTCTGACTGAAGACACTCTTCCGTTGTCGGACAGTCTTGTGAAGAGAATGCTCAGGGTTGTCCATAATTTTCTTGATTCTCTGGAGAATCCTTCTTTGCATTATCTCCTCCAGTGGTTCCGAAACTGCCGAAACTCTGGCTGAGTCCTTGAAAGGGCTTGGAGTTCCTCCATCTTGTTGGTCAGTGATCTCACATTGCCCATTATGATAAACAGTACCATAAAAGTTCCCAGCCATGTACGCACCCAACTAATATTGTTGAAATGTAATACTTTTGTATGTCTGTAATGCGATTGTTGTTTTAGAATTGTATATTGTCAGTATGTTCTTTGTTAGCTTTCCTGCTTGGGTACTACAGATGGAAATTGGCGACTATGCTGTAATCTGGCTCATTTACAGTCTGTACATAAGTACTTGATTGTTCATTAATGTGCATTGTCCCAAATAAATAAAATAAAGAGAAAAAAAACATACAGGCGAACTCTATTACCTAATTGGGTGACTTCTTCAGGCCATTGTCTACCAGATTTTATTTAGGGGTATTTGAGAATAGAGCATGTGATTTAAATGAATGCACTTTCAACTTTTCATCAACAAAGCTGGTGATTAGTCGACTATTGAACTAGCCCTATCTATAGTATATCAAATATTTAGGGCTGCCACAGACGACTTTCAGCAGTCGACTAATCAGCAGTTTTGTTGACGATGAGTTCAAAGTGCATATATATTATATGAGAGAGAGATAGGGGTGAAAATGAGGAAACCAAGGCCGAAACACTGAATGAAATGATGTCAATAATTAAAACCATAGCATTAGAACAGTTAAATTAACCCTTTAAGCATCAAATTTGCAATAATACGTTTAACGAGCCACCGCTGCAAATATAATCCCTCATGAAGTTATTACTTTTCACCAGAAGATAGTGGAAATGTGTAACGTCAATCTGAGCACCACTTTTGGGTGTTCTATTGACATTTTCTGAGTGTCGGGAAGCTCCTGACTGAAGAGAGGAGACCAGCGGAGCTCACTGAGGGTGAAAATTATTATATATTAGAGAGGAGAAACGTACAATGCTGACAGGTCGGTTCATTGTTGCTCTTTGTCTGGTAATGGCTGACTCTGATTCTGAGGAGTAATATTCAGTTTTATTCCATCTCACAGTTGTACTGCTTTGTGTATCACAGTAAACCTTAGTAAAACATTTAAGTTTGAGGTTTAACTGTGTCAAAAGGGGATATGAACATTTTGCAAGGTTCTGTATCCTGCTCAGTTGCTAGAATGACAGCAATGTTATCAGCTGTGTGAATAATGGATCCTCTGAAAAACTCTTGGCAGAAATGAGTATTTGTCCACAAATTGGAAAATTAGCTAGAAGAGGATCCACAAGAAAGTAAAATTAAGTGAGAAAAATTCCACCTGTACCTGTGGATTTCAAGTTCAGCCAACACTTTCTTTGTTTGCTGGATAATTTTGCCTTTTTTGATTTGGAAGAATTGTGGACAAACGCTGGCTGTTCTACTGAAATTGCCATTGATGACAATTTTTTTAGAGCAGTTAGATAATGGACTTTGTCAATTAATATTTCCACCAAATAGTGATGAATTTTTGTGTGTGTGACGGGTGGTAGTCAAGGGCGGGGACCTTGGCGGTCTGATCTTCGGCTACAGAAGCTGGCTCTTGGCACATGGAATGTCACCTGTCTGGTGGGGAAGAAGCCTGAGTTGGTGTGTGAGGTTGAGAGGTTCCGACTAGATATAATTGGATTCACCTCAACACATGGCTCTGGCTCTGGAACCGGTTTCCTTGAGAGGGGTTGGACTTTTTACCACTCTGGAGTTGTTCCCACTGAGAGGCGCCGAGCAGGGGTGGGCATACTAGTTGCCCTCCATCTTGGTGCCTGTACGTTGGGGTTTACCCCAGTGAATGAGATGGTAGCCTCCCTCCGCCTATGTGTGGGGGGACGGGTTCTGACTGTGGTCTGTGCTTATGCACCAAACTACAGTTCAGTCTACCCACCCTTTTTGGAGACCTTGGAGGGGGTTCTGGAAAGCACTCCTTCCGGTGACTCCCTCGTTGCTGGGGGACTTTAACGCTCACGTGGGCAACGACAGTGAGACCTGGAGAGGTGTGGTTGGGTGGAACGGCCCCCCTGATCTGAATTCCAGTGGTGTTTTGTTATTGGACTTCTGTGCCAGTCAATGATTGTCCATAATGAACACCATGTTCAGACATAAAGGTGTCCATATCAAATCAAATCAAAGATACTTTATTAATCCCAGAGGGAAATTAGAGTTTCATTACACACAATTCAGAGATCAGACATACTGGGCAAGACACATGACAAGAATTGGTGACTGTGGTCATTCGCAACCCCGAGTCGCGCTACCTTAATAGAGATAAAAGGGTAACATGAGGAATTGATTCGGGAGGAGGGAGAAAAAGGCACTTCATAGCTACTCTCCTACCAGGAGGGCAGCTTTGTAGGTCGGGTTTTCACAGCATCTGTCTGCATTCCTTCGTGGGGGTTTGTTGTTGGCATCTCAAGGCTGCCATGGCGTCAGATTCGGATAACAAGACTTTGTTTGGGTCAGGCTGAGATAATTCTCCTCTCTGCCTTCAGTCTTTAACTGATCATTCGAGTCCTCCAGTGAAGCCAATTTAGGTTTTTAAACATGTCCACACCGTCCGGTGACCCTCTCCGAGATGACATCCATTTTGCGCACTAATACCGGTATCACAGCTAGAACATTGTCCAGCTTGCGATTCACCTCGAGTAGCGTCCCATTCTGTGAGGTCTCCACACGGACGGTGCTCTCCGTGGGTGCGGGTCGCCCTCCAATCGCTCCCGTCTTCCCAAATTTCCAGAAATTTTTTTTCCAGAAAACCCAAATTTCCAGAAAATATGTGCTCTTGGCACCAGGATACCTTAGGCCGCAGCTCGATGATCGACTTTGTTGTTGTTTCGTCTGACCTGCGGCCGCATGTCTTAGACACTCGGGTGAAGAGAGGGGTGGAGCTGTCAACTGACCACTACCTGGTGGTGAGTTGGCTCAGACAGTGGGGGAGGATGCTGGACAGACCAGGCAGGCCCAGACGTATCGCAAGGGTCTGCTGGGAACGTTTGGCAGAGTCTCCTGTCAGAAGGAGCTTCAATTCCCACCTCCGACAGAACTTCCAAAATGTTCCGGGGGAGGCGGGAGACATTGAGTCTGAATGGACCCTGTTCTGTGCCTCCATTGTTGGGGCGACCGACCGGAGCTGTGGTCGCAGGATCGTCGGTGCCTGTCATGGTGGCAACCCCCGAACCCGCTGGTGGACACCAGAGTTTAGGGATGCTGTCAAGCTGAAGAAAGAGTCCTATCAGGTCCTCTTGGCCTGTGGTACTCCAGAGGCAGCTGACGGGTACCGGCAGTCCAAGTGGAACGCGGCTCGGGTGGTCGCCAAGGCAAAAACCCGGGCATGGGAGGAGTTCGGTGAGACAATGGAGCAAGACTTCCGTACGGCTTTGAGGAGATTCTGGTCCACCATCCGGCGCCTCAGGGGGGGAAAGCAGTGCGCTACCAACACTATAGTGGGGACAGTGTGCTGCTGACCTCTACTCAGGACATTGTGGATCGGTGGGCAGAATACTTCAAAGACCTCCTCAATCCCACTGACGCATCTTCCAGTGAGGAAGCAGAGTCTGAGGACTTTGGGTTGGCCTCTCTGGTGCTGAGGTCACTGAGGTGGTTAAAAAGCTCCTCTGTGGCAAGGCTTCAGGGGTGGATGAGATCCGCCCGGAGTTCCTTAAGTCTCTGGATGTTGTGGGGGCTGTGCTGGTTGACACGCTTCTGCAATATTGCGTGGACATCAGGGGCAGTCCCATTGGACTGGCAGACCAGGGTGGTGGTCCCCTTATTTAAAAAGGGGGACCGCTGGGTGTGTTCCAACTATAGGGGGATCACACTCCTAAGCCTTCCTGATGAGGTCTATTCAAGGGTTCTGGAAAGGAGGGTCCATTGGATTGTTGAACCTCAGATTCAGGAGGAGCAATGTGGTATTCATCCTGGCCGTGGAACACTGGACCAGCTCTATACCCTTAGGGGGATCCTGGAGGGTGCGTGGGAATTTGCCCAACCAGTCTACATGTGTTTTGTGAATTTGGAGAAGGCGTTTGACCGCGTCCCTCAGGGGGCCCTGTGGGGGGTACTCCGGGAATATGGGGTACCAGGCCCTCTGATACGGGCTGTTAGGTCCCTTTATGACTGGTGTCAGAGCTTGGTCCGCATTGCCGGCAGTAAGTCGGGCTTGTTCCCAGTGAGAGTTGGACTCTGCCAGGGCTGCCCTTTGTCAACGATTCTGTTCATAACCTTTATGGACAGGATTTCTAGGCACAGCCAAGATCTGGAGGGCATCCGTTTTGGTGGCCTGAGGATCAGGTCTCTGCCTTTTGTAGATGATGTGGTCCTGTTGGCTTCATCAGAACTTGATCTTCAGCTTTCGCTGGAGCGGTTTGCAGCCAAGGGTGAAGCAGCTGGGATGAGAATCAGCTCCTCTAAATCTGAGACCATGGTCTTGATACGGAAAAGGGTAGAATGCCTTCTCCGGGTCAGGGATGAGGTCCTGCCCCAAGTGGAGGAGTTCAAGTATCTCGGGGTCTTGTTCACGAGTGAGGGAAAACTGGAGCGTGAGATTGATAGGCGGATTGGTGCTGCATCTGCAGTGATGCGGGCGTTGTACCAGTCTGTCGTGGTGAAGAGAGAGCTGAGTCAGAAGGCGAAGCTCTCGATTTACTGGTCGATCTGGGTGGCTGGGCTCTCTCTTAGAGATAGGGTGAGAAGCTCAATCATTCAGGAGGGGCTTGGAGTAGACCTGCTGCTCCTCCACATCACGAGGAGCCAGTTGAGGTGGCTCGGGCATCTGGTCAGGATGCCTCCTGGACGCCTCCCTGGTGAGGTTTTCCGGGCACGTCCAACCGGGAGGAGACCTAAATGTAGACCCAGGACAAGGTGGAGGGACTATGTCTCTCACCTGGGTAGGGAACGCCTTGGGATTCCCCCGGACGAGCTGGCCCAAGTGGCTGGGGAGAGGGAAGTCTGGGCCTCTCGCCTTAGGCTACTGCCCCCGCGACCTGACTCTGGATAAGCGGATGAAAATGGATGGATGGATGAGTGAGAAATTTGGCCACCTGCTTTTATTCTGGTTCTTGTGCTGCTGGTGATTCTGTTTAACATTGAATGCGTTATCATTGTGTTATGAAAGAAAGTAGCTATTATGAAATAATGATGTTCGGAAAGATTAACAGCCTAATGTTTTTAAAACAATCTTCCTCTAGTAACACGAGGAACCATGTGTTTGTCTAAACGTACATGTCTAGTAGATGGAGAAGGGTGACAACAGGTGAGGAACACCAGTCTCACAAATGAATGTCTGTCTCATCTTGGGCAGACATAGAGGCATATGTTTCCCCATATAGCTGTCGAGATGGTGAGCCCTGCCCTTCCTCATCACCATCCTGTTCTCAGTGCAGCAGTTGTGTTATACAGAGGACTGTTTGTGTCAGGGCCACCCAGCCCCCAGCTGTACGGAAAGGCAAGACACAGAATAATCTGAATTAGATTAGGAACATGGAGGAGGTTTTAGTGTAGAGAAGCTAGCAGGTTCACTAAATTGTGTTCATATGGGGTTATGTGAACCTGTTACTTTAGATTAAAATGTAAATGCTTCAGACTGACATTAATAGTAATGATGACTGTTCAAAAGTGACTTTTATAGATGAGGGTTTTCAAAGTCATTCTTAGGAAAGTGGTAGCTTTTAATTTCTAATTCAACTTTAAACAGGTCTTTGTAGGGTCAGGTACAAAGACCTTGATGCTGTAGCATCACCAGAAACGGTTGGATAGTTGGCTTAAAAAACAAAAGCTAAATTATCTTAAAGCTGGACTTAAACACCCTGATTCATCATGTGACTTTTGATCGTTTGGTAGGGTTTCTGTTTAGTGTCTTGATGTGGACCTTTGTTTGAAACTGTGCTATAAAATAAATGTTTGAAAGGTAAGTCATACCTTGGGTGGAGTCTTGCTTCTCCCACACTTCCTGTTTTAAAAATGTGCCTAAAGGAGGTGTCGCCTGGCGGAGCAAGAGAGCGGCCCTGAGGCTGTGATTGACATCACCCACCTCCACACACACATTACTCACGCACACACACCACAAACAGAGAGAAGGCAGGCTTAGATAGTAGCAGATTGTCAGCCTAAATCATTGTCTCATTCCTTCCCTGAAGTTTATAACCATTCAGCTAATGGTTAGCATTTTGGTTGACCTTACAGCTGTGGCTCTCCATTGGATGGTTATAATGTTGGAATGGCACATGTTTGAAGAAGTGATTCATCTGAAAATCCACTCTGGTACTGCTGGTGGTTTAACAAATAGTCTGTGAAATCACGGTCGCATGCTTGCTCGATTTGTGAGAGTTCCTGAAGATAAAATCCAACCATTCTGCCGATTCTTCAGGAAGACTGGACAGGGATCCAGTTCCTCTTGAAGTCAAAAATCAATTTTGGGGTTCTAGGCGTTATTAAATGTGCAGACTAGATAAGATGGAATCACTTCTTCACAACTGTGGAGATTAAACTCCCTGCTAGCTACACGGAGAGACTGTGTTCGTGTTAACAGTGCAGGGTAGGAGGAATCAGGACTATCGAGACCTAGATGGGGATGAGTGGGTCGTAAAAACAACAACCCATCCAGTTGAATGTGGCCTGCTGGGCATACCAACTACGATTTGCAGCTGAGACAGAAATATGCATGTGGGAAGCAAAAAGCTGCTTTGGGTTTTTCATGAGGAAATAAGAATACAACATAGTCAAAATATGCAAGTGGATTTTGCACGATATACGACTTTTAAAGTAGAGGTAATCCGATATTGGTTTTACTATTGCCGATACAGATGCCAATATGCAGGAGACATGGTCAGCCGATGGCTGATATGTACAGTTTTTATGGGCCAATATCTAGACATTTTCTACCCTATTTTCATGCAAAAATGAAATAACTTCTGTTGATGCACAAAATATCTGAAGCTGAATCCGTTTTTGTAACTGAATTTAACTCTTAAATCTTAACTTAATGTGCTGCTTTGTGTTAAAATCAGACACTTAAGTAAAGTTATTTTGGGTATTTATTGTGCAGATATTTTTAGTGAATGTAAAAGTTAATTTAAACAAAACTCTGCAACAGCACAGAGCTGCCCAAATATGTGCCTGACTTTAAATCGGCTTAACTAAAGACAAATGTCGGTCGATGCTGTTGTATAAAAAACAGTAAATGTATATTGGTCCACCCATATTTTAAAGTTTGCTCCAGGCTCAGCTGCGTCTCTGATGTTCTTCTACCCTCACATGAATTGATGATGACAGTGGAGACATGGCACAGCACCAGCAAGCACTCTCATTTCTTTTCACTTGGTTGACACGTAGTTGGCTGCAGTGGATAAAGTGACTCCAACAGAACTGTTGACCATGAGGACCATCATGCCAACGGTTGCTGTGACCACAGCAGGAGTCTTTCAAACCCCAACAGGTGGGAATTACCTCATCACACCAGTCCTCTCTGGAAAGTGGTGTTTACTGTTTAGTTCCAGTTAGTCTAGCAAATGTAATAAATGCTTTTACATAAAATGGCATTAAATTTTAAATATCACATTGTTTTGTTGGAAGTAGTAAATTGGTATGTTTTGGTGTTTCTAACAGATTTTAAACCAAGTTACTTATTTAGTTTTCATAACGCATGCTCACACACACACACACACACACACACACACACACACACGCGCGCGCACACACACACACGCGCACACACATACATTGGGTTTCTATATCTCAACAGGTCATCCTTTACTCATTTTGCAAAACAAACCTTGGTCAAAATGACAACCCTCCCCATCTTAGATTACGGTGATATCATTTATAGGACGGTTTCCCAAAAACTTCTTAATAAACTCGATGTTTAATTATTGACGGAAAAGATGAGAAATGTGAGTTTAGAGGTAACGATCGCATGAAGAGGTGGAAAGAAATGAGGGACAAATTTGTTCATGTTAAAAAGTCACTGAAATACATTAAAACAATGTTAACACGATAGTAGATACACTATCGTGGGCCGGATGTGTGACTGTAATGGTGGCAGGATATCGCAGGATAGCGCTACGCCTTCTGTTGTCCTGGCCGGGAATTGTTTTGCAACAATCCCCATCTGACGGAGAAGTCTGAAAGCAAAACTTTGACTCTGACTCATTTTTTAAAACAAGGAACAAAAACACTAATCTGATTAGTTCTGAGAATGTTGTAATGAGACCAAAACAGTATTAATAAAGTGGTTAAATGAGATGTGAAATGTCCGGCTAGCTTTAGCCAAAGGCCAGGACAGACCTCCTATATACAGACTGTAAGACTATATAACAGTAGTAGGATCAGAATGGACAAAGCAAGATAAAAACGACATATGTTCCATGTGCTTGACTGTAATTACTCTAATAAGCATTCTGATGTTATACATTCCCTAAGAAGTTTAACTAATAATTTTTATGTAGAAAAGACGAACCAGTGTTGTGATGTAAAAAAATGTTTCTGATGGGCCCCTGACTGCCGCTTCCTTAAATAAAGTTGTGGTCTTCTCTATCCAGTCCTGGCAGTACAGAGGCTCACATTCCCAGCATACTTCAGCCTGCCACCCTAACACTGGAGGGCTTCACACACACCTACAGGGAGACTGCAGATCATTCCACTGCTATCAGCCCAATTTTTCCAACCTGAAACAGTTGTTTCTACAGCAAGAAAGATGGAGGGAAGGAAGTCTGAAAAAAGAAAACTGGATTAACAAGGAACTGTTCTTCATTCTTAGATTCTCATTTTATTAACATATATTTACAACTGAGAAGAAGAAACAATTATTTGTGTTGTTTCAGTGCATCCATATAGATTTGTCATCTTGGCAGTGTGTATAAGAAGCTGTGTGTGTAAGGAACTGTGTGCTGCATCACAGCCAGTAGAGCAGGATGTCACCGTCTACAGATAGGCCTGATGATGCTCTTCCTTCTCCTGTTGAACGGAGACAAATGTTTACACTCAACAACAACAAATGACATTGTCAGGCAGGTGCTTCCCATCGCGCGCACACACACAGTTTCGAGCATCTTCACAGTATAAATGGAAAAAGCACCTGAGAGGAAAATACCTGCTTTTACCAAACACCACCAAATAAACGGTGTTAAACAAAATGTACAAATTCAAGTCATTTCCTATCATTTTACCAGGTGTTGACTGTGGTGAGATCACACTTGTTGAGGTTTTCTTGCTGCTTTTTCTTTATGTTCGTTGTCCTGGAGACTTTGATGGATTTATTATTGAATTCATAAAAAGCTACACTTTTTATCTCCTGTACTTTGTGAATTCACATACAAACTGAATACCATTCCATTTGTCATTTCTGGTGCTTTTAGGGCATTGGCTAGGAGCAGAATATTGTGGTTTTGGCCCGAAACAGATGTAGGGATTAGGGACGTTCAGATATCCAGCATATCAGAGAAGTGTTGATTTACATGCCCACCAGTGTGATGTCAGTTTGACTCATGTTTTCTCTTACTGAGCTTCAATACAGAGGCATGAAGACTATTGTTTAGATGATTGCAAGAATATTTGTCTTATATGAATGTATCAAGAGAAGCAGAAGGTATCTAACCTCCTCTAAAACTCATGTCCTACCTAACCCATTATGGCCACCAGGCTTATTTATAGAAACAGACACAGAACTATTTAGTTGTAAGGCTTTTTTGTGAGACAGCTATTTTTTCGACCTCCTGCAGGTTTGTTTTAATTTTTAGGTTTTTTCCATTCACCAGAAAGCTGCCTTTACTAAAATAATACAAATACTGTTGGCTAAAACTCAATTGATTAGGTCAACGCAACATTGTGTGGAGCATTGACTGCAGCAGGAACCAGCAACTTGACTTCCTGAAGAGCAGCTCTTTGATCAACATAATGATTTCTACCTTCTCTTGGCATGTCTGATGTAGGGCTGCACAATATGCTGAAAAATTATATAAATATCAATGGTTAAAGGACATCAATGGACTGAACTAAAACATATTATGTATTCATAGCTCCAATGACATTTGGGCCAATCATATGGACTCTCATGGCCCTAGAACCCCTCACCCAGTCTATATGATGGTGGTTGAGCAGCTAAAGCTCATCGAGTGTGTTGTTGACACTGATGCCAGAACATAAAGAGAGGAGTGAGGTAAATTATATCATCACAATTTTAAAGGTGTGGTTGACTGAAAAAACATTTTTTATGATTATAATCAGTCACTCAGAGTTTTTCATGCAGGCTGAACATTAAAACAGTCTCCTACACCTATCTCCAGCATTACCTTCTGATAGTAAATAGAAGGTGAAATGCTAGGATTTGAAAATCCTCACATACAGTGGGGCAAAAAAGTATTTAGTCAGCCACCGATTGTGCAAGTTCTCCCACTTAAAATGATGAGAGGTCAGTAATTTACATCATAGGTACACTTCAACTCTGAGAGACAGAATGTGAAAAAAAATCCATGAATTCACATGGCAGGAGTTTAAAAGAATTTATTTGTAAACCAGGGTGGAAAATAAGTATTTGGTCACTTCAAACAAGGAAAATCTCTTGTTCTCACAGACCTGTAATGTCTTCTTTAAGAAGCTGTTCTGTCCTCCACTCGTTACCTGTATTAATGGCACCTGTTTGAACTCATTATCTGTATAAAAACACCTGTCCACAGCCTCAAACAGTCAGACTCCAAACTCCACTATGGCCGAGACCAAACAGCTTTCGAAGGACACCAGGAAAAGAATTGTAGACCTGCACCAGACTGGGAAGAGTGAATCTACAATAGGCAAGCAGCTTGGTGTGAAAAAATGAACTGTGGGAGCAATTATCAGAAAATGGAAGACATACAAGACCACTGATAATCTCCCTCGATCTGGGGCTCCACGCAAGATCTCATCCCGTGGGGTCAAAATGATCATGAGAACGGTGAGCAAGAATCCCAGAACCACACGGGGGGACCTGGTGAATGACCTGCAGAGAGCTGGGACCACAGCAACAAAGGTCACCATCAGTAACACACTACAACGGCAGGGAATCAAATCCTGCAGTGCCAGACGTGTTCCGCTGCTGAAGCCAGTGCATGTCCAGGCCCGTCTGAAGTTTGCCAGAGAGCACATGGATGATACAGCAGAGGATTAGGAGAATGTCATGTGGTCAGATGAAACCAAAGTAGAACTTTTTGGTATAAACTCAACTCGTGTTTGGAGGAAGAAGAATACTGAGTTGCATCCCAAGAACACCATACCTACTGTGAAGCATGGGGGTGGGAACATCATACTTTGGGGCTGTTTTTCTGCTAAGGGGACAGGACGACTGATCCGTGTTAAGGACAGAATGAATGGGGCCATGTATCGTGAGATTCTGAGCCAAAACCTCCTTCCATCAGTGAGAGCTTTGAAGATGAAACGTGGCTGGGTCTTCCAACACGACAATGATTCCAAACACACCGCCCGGGCAACAAAGGAGTGGCTCCGTAAGAAGCATTTGAAAGTCCTGGAGTGGCCTAGCCAGTCTCCAGACCTCAACCCCATAGAAAATCTGTGGAGGCAGTTGAAAGTCCGTGTTGCTCGGCGACAGCCCCAAAACATCACTGCTCTCGAGAAGATCTGCATGGAGGAATGGGCCAAAATACCAGCTACTGTGTGTGCAGACCTGGTAAAGACCTATAGTAATCGTTTGACCTCTGTTATTGCCAACAAAGGTTATGTTACAAAGTATTGAGTTGAATTTTTGTTATTGACCAAATACTTATTTTCCACCCTGATTTACAAATAAATTCTTTAAAAATGCTGCCATGTGAATTCATGGATTTTTTTTCACATTCTGTCTCTCACAGTTGAAGTGTACCTATGATGAAAATTACTGACCTCTGTCATCATTTTAAGTGGGAGAACTTGCACAATCGGTGGCTGACTAAATACTTACTTGCCCCACTGTATCTGTCACACTGTGACTTACCATTCCTGGCTTCGTCCATCTTGGCTCGTGCCCGCGCCCACAGGATGGCTTATCATTTATTTTTGCAGTGAGGAGAGAGAGACCAGAGTGTCTTGGTGATGGTGATTTTGTGACATGGCTGAACGCATTGTTAGTCACTCAGAAGCGAGGTGTGTGCAGCTCATTGACAATGAGTAATCCTGCTGTTTTCAGCCCATCTCTGCACCAGCAAACTTCTGCATCTCAGAACAAGAGATGCAGAAGAGATGCTCATAGCTTTTTTTTAATGATTCATAAGACGTTGATTTACACTAGAAAACTCTGCAAATGTATTGAATAAACGAGTAAACCACACCTTTAAAAGATATTATCACATGCACATGTATTCTACAGCACAGCCCTAATCTTGTGAACGTGACATTGTTTGTTTAGTTCATCAAACATCAGTGACATCTTATGGCAATGTCCTTTTGTACATCTCCTGTTTGGGCTTGTTTTTGCTCTTTTCTTTAATGCTCTTGCAATTGCCACATATTCCTTGTTTTTTTCTTCTTCTTTAATATCCCAGTCTTTGCTTCTCTTTGATACTATTATGTTTTTTAGTCTTAATCATCTAGTTACACATTTTAATTTTTTCTCCGTAAATATTGATTTTTGTTGCTCTTATTGCATCTTTTGACTCTCTGGGTTGAGCAGCACAACATAAAACTCCACACCCCTTCCATATTTGTACTTTATTTCATGACACTTTTTCTTATTGCTTTAAATTGTTTTATTTACTTTATTCATTGAGTACCAGTAACGGAAGACATAAGTCACTTTTATTAACACATCAAGTTCTTTTCTGTACGTCACAGTAAAACAAACGTGCATAAAACTGTCAGCAGCATTCAAACTGTCCCGTAATTCTAAATAGCTGCTTATAATGCACCAAAAAGGGTTTTTGGCCTCCAATCAGCCATACTGAATTGGAAGCTAGTGTAAATGAGCTGTGCAAGAATAACGTTTCATGATAAATTCATCAGATCATATTTACAAAAATGCAAAATAATTTAAAGCTATTATTTTAAATTCGACCATGGTCCATGGTGGCTGATTTGGAACTCTAAAGTGTTCAAAGTTAAATATATAAATAATACTTTATGAAATATATCTCTACATAGATAAATACTAGACAATTAGGTAATCTGACATTGGCATTACAGAATGTTTTGTTATATAATATAATATATAATATGTTATATATTTTTTCCCTCCCCCAATTTATCCTCATGTAATTCCCTTTTCATCTATTAAGGTAGCGTGACTCGTGTTGCGAATGACCACAGTCACCAATTCTTGCCATGTGTCTTGCCCATGTATGTCTGATCTCTGAATTGTGTGTACTGAAACTATTTTCCCTCTGGGATTATTAAAGTTTTGATTGATTAATTGATTGATTGATTGATTGATTGATTGATTGAAAAATCTAACATCAATATTATTAAAATGTGTGTATGAATATAAAACTATTACAGAGGACTTTTTCCCCAGTAATGTAAATGATTATTGAGTTTTTTAAATAGAATTCTTTCAGTTTTTATTACACAACGTCCTTTTCACAAAATCTGCTTTTTTCAGATGGTTTATTTAATTCACAATGACACTTTTCAGTGAAAAATAAACAGAGATCAAATCTAAACTTGTTACAGCTGAATCTAAACAGCTAAGACTTGTTGAGGATTGATGATCTTTATTGAACAGTTTTTGTCCTTTTATTTTTTTTGTGTTAAATATGAATGTGTTAATTGTAATCTGGTGTTAAGTACAGTTTTACTGAGGAGTAGGTCTCTGGTTTGTACTTGTTTGTGAGTGAGGGTTAGGGTAGGGTTGGGAAGAGCTGTGAATCATGAGGAACCACTCGGTTCTTTAGCAGACGGGCCCTGTGGTATGCCAGCACATTCCCCACTGCTGAGCTGGAGAATCCACTTGGAAAGCAAGAACAGGAACTTTTCCTTTCTACCTCCTCCCTCCCTTCACTCCACCCATTTAGTAGTCTGCTTTTCTTAACTTTCTTCTCCTCCAGTAATGCTCAGAGACTGTTTCTATACATTTTTTTTCTTTCCTCATATTTTTCATAAACTTTCTGCCCATTAAACCATAGTTTCTCTTAACTAGAAAACAATCAAAGCTTTGTTTTACAGACATTGTTTTACAGACATTGTGATAAAATGATCAATTCCAGGTTATTTATTACCCATTACAGCCCATTTAGGTTGGTAACCTTTAGCATCATCTGCCTTTTTCCTGAAACTACATCCCTTAAGGTAGCGGGACTCGGGTTGCGAATGACCACAGTCACCAATTCTTGTCCTGATCTCAGAATTGTGTGTACTGAAACTCTAATTTCCCTCTGGGATGAATAAAGTATCTTTGAATTTGAACTTCTCATTGCCGTCCCTTAGTTATGAAAGGGAACATGCTGTGTCAGATGTGGTGTTGACTCTACACAAAGCATAACAAGTTTGTGGAACAAAGTGAGCAGTCTCGTGTTTGTTCTACCAACAGGGAAAAGCTCAAACTCTAGAGGTCTGAGTGTGAGTTTTACACATACTCACCCTTTATTCTCCCTTTAACTCCTCTCTTAGACACAATCATCTAAGATTGGGGTTTTTTTGTTTGTTTGTTTGTTGTCTCTTTTCTGACCACTTATTGGGTCTTATCTGTTGAGCTGGCTGTCTTGTTGTGGTTTTGTGTGCTGTTGACCCATCTATATTTAGAATGAGAGGAATCATGTGTCTCCACAAGTGTAAGGTGGTGTGTGTGTGTGTCCATTTAAAATGGTAAATGGTAAATGGCCTGTATTTGATATAGCGCCTTCTAGAGTCCTGGAACTCCTCAAGGCGCTTTACAACACAACCAGTCATTCACCCATTCACACACACATTCACACACTGGTGGGGATGAGCCACGATGTAGCCACAGCTGCCCTGGGGCGCACTGACGGAGGCGAGGCTGCCGAGCACTGGCGCCACCGGTCCCTCCGACCACCACCAGCAGGCAACGTGGGTTAAGTGTCTTGCCCAAGGACACAATGACAGCGACAGACTGAGCAGGGCTCGAACCTGCAACCTTCCGATCACGGGGCGAGCACTTAACTCCTGTGCCACCGTCACCGTCAGTTTTGTTTGTGCGTAACCGATGTTTATCAAATGAGCTAAAACAATCACATTGTTTCCACCGCTGTCACTCTTGTCTTGTGATCTGAAAGGATGAGCTGGGTCCATCTCAGGGTCAGCGGTAAATCCATTCAACATCTGCTGCTACTTTAAGGGTCCCTGCTGAATTTGCACGGAGAACCTTGCCCTGTGCTGAGTAATTATCAGTGGCTTTTGTTTGCCAAAATTCCCATCAGAAGTGCCCTGTTGGCTGGAAGTAATGCAAGTTTGACAAAGCTGTGAAAAACCAGTATGGTTGTTTCTTGATAACCTGTTTGTGTCTGGCTCGTAACTGTTGTTTGTCACTTTACTCTCACAGATTAGCTGCTTCTTCTCAAGCTGTGGTTTAGCAAAGGGGATAAATGACTAGCATGCTGAATTAAAATTTTTTATCTTCCTAAAGTTGAATGCTGTTTACATTAGATTAAGACCTTGCTACATTCTGCACATCCAGCGCCATACTACTATTAAAACATGGCTGGATCGCAGCACGTTTATAAAGACTGAAGAGATGCTACAGATGATTACTTCAGTCTGACATTTGGACTTGAGCTAAGTTGTGAAAACAAAGACTCTGGACTCTACTTGGACTGAAGTTTTGTGACTTGAGTCTTATAAACAATCTTATCTCTTACTGAGCCACAGACCAAGAGGTGGACATGGCTGCTCTACCGATCCCTGATTGGGTTGATGAAGCAATCGTGCATCAGTTTAGTACATCGTTGAACTAATTAAACCTGATCCATTTCCCTTTTTCAAGAAAAAAATACAAGCCGATTGGGTGTTTTATTTTTTCAGGCATTCACTTTTCAAAATGTAGAAAAGCTTAAAAACATTTGAAAGTGTTGAGACTTGACTTGGAACTGGAAACCAATAACTCTTGAACATCTGTTACGTGCTCACCCAAAAGGTTTCTTCTGGGTACCAAATACACCTGCACCACTCCCTAGGCTCCACCCTAACTTGATTCTCTCCATGAATCAGAACAAAAGCCTAGTTTACATGTCTCCATCTGGTGCGGAGACATGCAGTGCCATTTTTTGTCATTGCAAGGGCTCTTCAACAGAAAGACAAAGTAGAGCCCTTTATTTTAACTATCGAACACAACAGAGAGTGCACATCTGTGATTGGTTGGTCCAACAACAGAGATGTCCACTTCACACCTGTTGAATTCATTGTAACAAAAGTATTTGTTCTTCAAGATCAAGAGGTTTCAGCTAAAAGAAAACTTGCTCTCTGTCAGCCATTGCTCCTGGAGTGGATTGGCATTTACAAGCATAGTTTTCTGAACTTTATTAACAAAATAAGAACAGTAACAAATTCCAGTATCAACAAAACACAATGCAATCTGCTGGGTTCGTTATATAGGAAACTTTTTACTGATTGGCTTATTGAACTGAACTGTTTTGGAATGATTACTTTGTGAAGAGCCTTGAGACGACTGTTGTCGTGATTTGGCGCTATATAAATAAACTGAATTGATTTGAATTTAATTGAACAAAATAATCTACAAACTCTATTTAAATTCACACCTCCTTCAAGATATTTGTGTTTACAAGCTGAAGTAAATAAACTGTTGTTGACCAGAAATGTCACTGCAATGGTAGACAGAGCCCCTAGAAACACTCGTCCTGGCAGGAAATTGCTTTCCAACACTGACAGACCAACAGAGAAGTATAAAAGGAAAATGTCTGTCTGTACATGTGTTTGTGAAGTATACATTAGGATTGTGATCCAAATTCAACCATGTGATGGGTTGTAGCTTAGGTTACGTATCGAGCTTTGTGTATCTGGTTTGACAGCACACTTTCATTTGACATTCACATTAATTCATTACTTTCTAAAGGCAAGTCAAGAATTGGGTTTCTATACCTCAACAGGTCGTCCTTTACTCATTCTGCAAAGCCAACCTTGGTCAAAATGACAATCCCTCCCATCTTAGATTACGGTGACATCATTTATAGGACTGCTTCCAAAAAACTTCTTAATAAACTCGATGTCATTTATCAATCAGCAGTCCGTTTTGTCATTGGTGCCCCTTTCACTACTTATCATCGTGATCGGTACTCACTCGTTAACTGGTCATCACTCCCTTCCCGCAGAATGTTACATTGGTATCAATTTTTATACAGAACAATCGGTAAAACTCCGTCATGTCTTTGCTCATTACGCATCACTTCCAACATCCAGCGCAATTTACGTTCCAGTAACTTCATCTCTATGGTTATTCCCAAAGGTCGCATCTCCTTTTGGCCTCCTTATTCCAGTTTGCTGCTTTAAACGACTGGAATGAGCTGCAAAAATCACTGAAGCTCACTACCTACATTCCATTATCTACTTTCAATAATTCATTGCAATCAATAGTTTCTGATCAATGTGCATCTGATTACTTAAAGACTGTTTTAAGTCCGTTTTGATTGCTTGTACATATTTATGAGAACAGTCCTTTGCCTTTGTCTAATTGTTTTATTTCATTTTGATCATATGTTTCACATTTTTACGTGAGTCAAGGTGATACATCTTCTTAAAGGGACATGAATGTTGCCAACCTACACACATTTTTCACTTTTTTATTATTATCAACTTTATTGGCATGGGGAAAATTATCTCGATAAGAGACAGAAATTTCGATAACGATAGATTTTCGATTTATTGCCCAGCCCTACGACCAAGCCACATTGACTGAAGGAGTCATCTTCGAAGTGGCTGGTTGTGTCTGTCGTGTATGTACTATTTATAGCTGCAGTGTGTTGGAGCAGTAAGAAAAGCCATCTGCAGCTTATTTAGATAGGAATTACTTATTTGAGATGAAAAAGAAACTCATTCATTATCATTGAAACACCAATTGGAACAGAGCTAGTATCACAGTAAATAAAGACAATTGTTGGACATAAAAGTTGCTGTCCGTATTTTTTCTTTTATCTGATGGCACCAGCTAGTGGCTGACATGCATATCACATCATAACCTACTTTAATTTCCGTATTTACGGCAAAAAGCAACGCCTCTCTTTCATGAACGTGCTGCTCTAGCCAACAAGAGAGCTAAATCACATAGTTTTACATGTATTATGCTCATGTTTTCATATATTATTTAAGATATATATATATTATTTACTTATTTGTCCATGAGAAAAGTCGCCAACTCTGCATCAACCGAGGTACATCCTGAAATGCGCGAGCACGAAATGACTTTTTTTCACATCTTCTCACCTTAGTCATATTTCTCTTCTTTAATTTGAGTTGCTGACCAACAGCATTGACCATTTTAAATGGCTTTAGCAAGTGCAACGCTACCATGAGCTATGTTTCAGGACTTTTTTACATATCTTCTCCCCGAGCTGGTGCTTGGATATGATTCCGGTCCATCATAACATCTTTAATCTGCAGTTTTGAATCAGCTCCATGTGTGAAACACAGTCTTGTGTTTCTACTCACTGCTGACATTTAGCTTATCCTGGGTGTCAACTCAGACTCCTCCTACAGTGGTAAGAGGTGGGGCATGCTCACTCTTGAGGGAACTGCTCCCTTTCGACTTCTTTACCTATCAGCCTCAAAATATTTGCTCGAAAATGGCATAATTAGCATCCTGACCTCCAGGTGTGAGTTTCATACCCATTAATAGGTTGGTAACAGTTTGACAACACAGGCAATTGCACCCGTAATCAGTAGAAATGAGACAATTATTGTAGACTTTCTATTATCTCTGTAAAACTTCTTTTTTTACTAGAAAAGAAAATTTAGTAGCAACATTCTTATTTTGGTGGGCTTTTAGGAGTATTCTGCAGTTAATTTGCTATATCTTAATGTTTTCTAGTCATTTGTAAAGGAATCGGTTTTAATCGAACAGGTCCTGTTCCCAGATAGACGGAGACTGGCCTCACAGAGAGGAATGAAGGATTACATCATCCAAGGAGCAGACTGGAGTGACTTCCCGACCCTCTTCACACATTTTGTTCCTCATTTCACTCCATTTAATCTCAGCCTCTTAACCAGCATATTTCTCCATTTCCTCTTCCTTTTGCGTAACTGTCGGATTGTAAACTCCAGGGCGGCATGTTCTTAGAGTAGGCGTGTCTTGTTTCTGACAGATCTGAATACATCTCCTGGTTATCTTTATTTTTCCACTGAGAAATGCATGGATTAGTGTGAATATGTCAGTTCTGTGCTGAGTAGACTCAAACCTGAGCTAGTTGTCCACTGATCTTCCAGAAAACACATTTAATAAGAAACTTATTGATGAGCTTGACCTGTTGAGTGGTCAGCTAGTGGTATACATCATCACATAGCCACACATGTGTGGGACTTGCAGGCAAGAGCATCATCATTAATAGTTCCCCCTGTAGTAAAAGATTTAACACACTTCCCTCATGCAGGATGTGAAGCCAGTCTGCTTCCTGATGTGTCCTGTATTTATTTGTGAAGCTGTCTAAAGCTGTTCGCCAGACCTGTTGGTAACAATAGCCATGTTGTTCAAGACAAAAGGAGTAGACTCCTGACGTCCCGCTGCCTCGGACATCAGTAGAGCTTGGTGACCTGCAGGTTATGAACAACAGAACCATTTTTATGATTAGCCTTCAGACCTTGTTAAGTTGTCTTCTGTAGTTGGTCAGGACAGCGTTTGTCTAATTCCTTCTACAAGGTGGTGCTGCAGCATTGTTTCGTGTGTCTTTCTCATTAAATCTGGAGTGTTCACAGGTTATTGGAGCCGTTAACAACTAGAGGCCTGTAAGCATCAGCCTGTTGTTCCCATCAGTGTTTATTCAAGCTAATTAAAGATGTTAAGTTATCATCAGTTTAACTAGGTGTGTGACACAGTAAATATACCTCACAGGAAGTTAATTAGTTGTTAACCGGATTTTATTAAACGCTTAATAAAACAGACATGTACAAGCTTTCTCAACACAGCATGTTTGTGGATTAATACTGTTGTGTAAAGCTTGTTGTTTTTGTTGTGATTTCAGTTCTCATCAGTCAGTGGCAAGGCGAACCTAAGGAGCATGTCATCTCACTGGTCCTGACTCATCTCCCACTTCTCAAACCTGGCAACACCGAAGCCAAGAGTGAGTACATGCGTCTGCTGCCGCGCATCCTGGCCCACACCATTGAGCATGGCCATCACCTGGAGGAGTCTCGCCAGCTCCTGTCCTACGCCCTCATCCACCCTGCCACCTCCCTGGACGACCGTGCCGCTCTGGCGCTTTGGCTGAACCACCTGGAGGAGAGGGCGGCCGCGCGAGGAGATTCACTGGAACGGCCTCCTTCTGGGCCTCACCATCAGCATCACCAGTCGACACCTCCATCCACTCTCACCTCTACAGGATCTTCCTCTTCCACAAACACACCTTCACCAGGCAATCTGTACAACCTACATCACCACCAGCGCTACGGCTCAGACGATCGCCTCAATGGCTGGCAAAATTCAAGGGACTCAGGAATGGGCGGAGGCTGGCATCAGCAGCAGGGCTGCGAGAACGGACACCTCCAACTGTACCCATCATCCTCAGTGCCTGCAACCATCCACACGGTTGGAACCAGTGGGGGAAGTAACACGAGTGAGTAAAGTTCTGTTCTAGTGGTCTTGTGCACCGTACTGTTTTTAAAATGTTTTAAACCATTTCCTTTTACCAGCAGCTTTGGACAGACATGGCATGTTTATGTGACAGGTTTCAACCATAAGACACACTAATTACATTACTGTTATACAAATTCAGACATTAGTTATTTTAAAGATCTATTCCTGTTCACTTGAGACCATTTCTAGTTTCAGGTAAGTGGTATTTATACACATTTCTACTGCAATTGTCCTCTTCTTTTCCTAGTACATTTTAGGAATGAGGCTTTGTTATTTCCGTCACCTATAATAATCTTACTGTCACTCATTTTCCGAACCGCTTTTCTTTAGTAGGGTCGTAGGGAGCTGGTTTCTATCTCCAGCAGAATTCAGGTGAGAGGCAGGGGACACACTGGACAGGTTGCCAGTACATGACAGGGACACACAGAGAAACAAACAAGATAAAAATCCAGTCACACACACTTAGGGACTATTTAGTAACCATTCAACCTGACATTCATTTTTTTGGACAGAGGGCAGAAGCCAGAGCTCATGCATTCATGGGGAGAAGATGCTAACTCCATGCAGAAAGGTCGTAGATGGGACTTGACCCTGCAAACATGTCGCTGAGAGGCAACAGTGCTACCAGCTGTGGCATCATCATGCTGCACCCAAACAATAATATGTTTCTTAAATATAATTGAAATATAATATAATTGATGTTTCGCCTTTCATCGCCAGCTAGTTTATTGAAAATGATTGAAATCACAAGAGGACGCCACTTTTATGATTTCAGACCTGATACTCTTATAAATGTAAAATTGTTATTATGTGGAGCTATTGGACTGGAAATTGAGGATGCAGCTAAAGTATATCCTATTAGCTTTTGTAAAGTAAATAATTAAAGTTGGCAGCATCATCTGATAATCTCTAAGTAAGAATTAAACCAGCAACTCTGGGGTGAAGAAGGTGTGTGATATATAAATAATTTACTTGATACATCCAAGTTTGTTCTTTGTGGAATATCTTAAAGGGGTCATATCATGGAAAATCCACTTTTTGGAGCTTTTTACCATGAAATATTGTTATTTCCTCCTGATAAAACCCAAACCCATTTTGGCCACATTCATTCATTTTCTTGCTTGAGCTGCAAATTTTGAGTTTTACTTTGAAAATCTTATAAAGCATCAATGTAAACTAGTCTCATTATCAGACCCTGCTCCTCTCTCGGAAGCTAGTCTCTGGTCTGAAACCTGTCTCCTCTGGCCAGCTCAGGATATGTGTCTTAGGCGACTGGTGTCATGTAACAGACTTGGTAGTCCAGTGGTTGGAGTGCTCAGACAGATGCCTTAACCACTGGACCACCATAGCCAACACAGTGACTGACTCGCCTAAGACGCTGTTGTAGGCATGTTTTTTCAGAGCGGACATGGGCGGAGTTTAGCTGAAACAAAGTGTTTTATTTCTGGGTATAAATTCAGGCTGATGAAAATAACTCGTATTTAAGATAAATGACATCTCAGTAGTGCCAACATTAAACTTCTCATATACTGTGCCTCCTTTTGCTCTCAAAGTTTTAAAATGACATGATATGGAACCTTTAAACATGAGGAAAAACCATTGACATATAAATATTGGACAATGGGTTTCAATAGACTCCAATAACACATTTTTTAAGATAAATGGGAGGTGGCCACCACCGCCATTTTGACTGTGTCACAGGTTCCGTCAAGCCCAGACAATTCCAAAAGAGGGAAAAGAGGAGAAGCTGAGGGTGGGGCTATAAGGCTGGGATCAACTGACGACACCCGGTCGAACTAGCTACAAGCTAACCTGAAGCTAACCCAAAGCTAACGTGGAGGTGGGAGCTAAGCTAACAGAGGTAGCAACCTAGCTACAACCGGAGTTAACTGTGCACAACACCAGAGCTTCTGAGTCAGCTTTACGACGGGCTGACCGCTGGGTAAAACCAGGTGGAATGCAGAGGTCTCCGAGAGCTCCACAAGCCGGCAGCCGCACAGCAGACAAGCGCCGCTGCGATCTGAGATGCGCAGAGCTGCCGCTGGGGAGAACCGGGTGGAAAGGTTTCCATCCCAGAGCTCCACAAGCCATCAGCCCGCGCATCAAACAGAAGCCGCGATCAGACAGAGATGCGGGGAGGGAGAACCGGGTGGAAAACAGAGGTCTCCCGAGAGCTCCACAAGCCGATAGTCGGAACCCAGCTCCACCAACATGTTAAAATTCAACAATTTCATTTTCTAAAGTGCAGCATTATGTTAAATGTACTGGGGTTTACCCTATTACATTTAAATTTCATGGTTAAACAGTACATGTTAAAATCTAAGTTCAGCTCGGCAGTGACCTAAAATACATAAATATAATTTTACTTACGTGTGTGTGTGTGTGCCTGCTCTGTCTTCTCAATCCCCAGTGAGTCGTGGAGGATGGCTGCTTATACTGAGCCGGGATTCTCTGGAGGTTTCTTCCTGTTAAAAGGGAGTTTTCCTCTCCACTGTCACTTTATGCTTGCTTAGTATGAGGATTGCTGTAAAGTCACTGACACAGTGACTTTATGCAATTTGCTGGGTTCCTTATATAGGAAACATTATTTCTGATTGGCTTAATGAACTTACCTGAATTGGAATGTTTATTGTGTGAAGTGCCTTGAGACGACTCTTGTCGTGATTTGGCGCTATATAAATAAACTTGAATTGAATTGAATTGAATTACCAAAAAAAATGAAGTGGAGACTCCTTGGATGCTCTGTTAGTGCAATTAATACCACATCAAGTCATTTTGTCCAACAATTGCACAAAAAATATCCAAAAAAGAATACACAAACACAGAGACTCAAAATCCCGGAGCAGTTTCCAGGCCAGACCGAAGCTCTACTGAGGCCTTTCCACGGAACTAGCTCTGTGGTCACATGGGTCTGATGCTCATTAATTATACAGAATTTTAGGCTTTTAATACACTTAAACAGAAGAGTGAGAAAAAAATTCACCCCCCTCAGAGTTGTCATGAGTGTAAACTAGATAATTTAAACACAAAACATGTTTTGGAACCAGGCTGTAAACATGTTTATTTCTGCTGTGAAATTGGTATTTTTAACATGGAAGTCAATGAGGATTTGCTCGCTTCTGACACCAACCCCCAGTGGATGAGGGTGGAATTGCAATTTTTGTCACTTCCGCGTTGGCCTCAATTTTTCACCCGCATTGTGGGGGCTTGGGAAAAACGTACCAAATCATGTGTATACCATTTAAGATTTAGAGAGTTAGATCTTATTGATGAACGTTCAACTTTCCAAGTTTTTCTTCTACTTTGTGCTTCTAGTGCATCACAGTATGCTGTTGCTTACATTCTGCCATCCGTTTGGAAGGCTTTGAGCAAGTTTTTAGAACGACTATGAGTTTTCTCATACAGACAGGGCAGGTGATGCAGAGTTCAGACACCCTCCAGCAGCACATTAGCATGCTAGCAGATATTAGCAACGTACAACTGAGGAAACATCTGTCAAAGTAAGCTGTCAGATAGACCTTTGTGGGTCAGTGCCACCATAAAAGTGTGATCACTTGTTCACTATTTCATTCTGATCAGTCTTCTGATGAGTCGGAGCTTCATATAAAATGTTTAGTCACACTTTGTCGACTGATTTCAGTGTGCGTGATTGTCAGGGTTGGGTGCCGTGGATGTGATCCTTGTCAAGTGGAATGTGTACATTTTCTCAGACAAACTATGTTTCCTGTTTTGGTAATTAATTTGGTTCCATATATTTATAAACTTTGTTTCTAGACTTCACGTTAATTGAGGACAACACATATGTCTTATATGGCATATATTTTAACAAAGCCCCCAGATGTTGCAATTTTAATAGCAGCCCTAGCTCGAAGGATCAGAACCACTGACCACCTCGTTGCACAAGTTCACACCAAGGTCTTTGAACTTCAACTCGTAAACACAAACTATTAAATGTGGCTCTCTGAGGATAATTGTTTTCTTTTCTCATATGACACAACTGAGCTGTAATTAATAGGATTAAAATGATTGCTAATATAGCATTAATTATAAAGTACACATTAAAGCACAATAACAAGTAATGCATGAATAAAATCCCATCCCGTAATACCAAGGAACCCTGAACCTAAGCAAACGCTGAACCCCTGGCTCTCTGACAGTGAGTGTTAGCTTGAAGACAACACGTTGCGAGGGTATTGAACATAACTATGGTCAGAGCAGGATATTTCCAGGCATGAATGTAAGGGCTTGGTGGATTTTTTCTCCTTCGTTTTCAGGGAGATGAAAGAAACAGCTGAGGGTTTATAAATAAAGGCACATTTAAAACCCTGCTCACTGCTCCAAGAAAAATCCTCATGTATTTCTGACTGCTTGCAGCTTCAGACCCACACAAAGACCTCAGGATTTCACAACCTATAAACTATAGTTACCCCAGCCTCTAGCACTGAGATGTGGAGCAACAGGTTCTCACCACTGAAAGTAAACGTTTAATATACTACAAGCTAACTGGTGTTTATAACATCGTGGGAAGACATACCTGTATTATATATTTTTTTTTTATTTGTTTCGTCCAACAACGAGTATAGCCATTATTTTGGTCGCTAATCCATCATTCACCTAGTTTTTATCTCTTAACTTGTCAACAGGGCATTGATCTCATGGTGGTGATGACCAGGAGTATAAATGTCTAAACACATCAACCTGTGAGCTACTGATAGAACATCCGGATGACCTCCTCTCATACTCTCAGCTTTAGTCCAAGCCACAGCAGCACATACCAACCATCCTTTCCCTTGTAAGGCAGCCTTTGTGGGAGACTGTATTTAGAGAAAATAGCTAATATTTAGGGACTGGAACTTGAAATGTTAGCTGGGCAGCTATTTTAAACGGTCTCCATGAAGTCCTATACATAGCGCCAACAGAGCAAGGACCACATATAGGACTAGGAGGAGAGACTGAAGTGCTGGTGGCAGACTACCCCGTCAGAGAGGCGGCACAAAAAGCTCTGTAGCTCTGCACCTTTATATTCTGTTTACACCCTCCAGCCATCTTTAGGATGCTGCTGCCACTTTTACTATTTGGACATTGCAGTTGACGTCTCAAGGTTGTTGGTGTTTTTAAATGAGTTACAGATTTCAGCTGTTATGACAAAATGCAGAAGATGGAAGTCTTGGCTGTATTCAGTAAGAGAGTGAAGCTTCAGTCGCTTTATAACTGGAAAATTATGATCCCTATTCATGAAAATTAATATGAAAGCTATAATTAATGGTTGTAAATGGATATGAGTAAAGTTTGACTGGTTCAACTGGTGATGTTGGGGTTTGTAAGTGTTTATTAAGTTTTGGGTCAGAAGTTGAAACGTTTGGGAACCACTGCACCAGATACTAGAAAAGGTTTAATCTGAGATTTCCTGATTTCAGTCTTTACTATTTTTTTGTTGTTGCAGTCCTTTCCAGTGGAGGTGGGAGTCAGCAGCACAGCACCCTAAAGCGCTCGGTATCCCTCACGCCTCCAATGAGCGGCCCCAACAGCCAACCTCTGGGCCACGTCTGGTTGTCCCAGGAGGACCTACGCACTGCTAGAGGCCCGGCTCCAGACCACGCCCCCCTCTCCCCCCAGAGCAGCATCGCCTCCTCAGGTAGTGGAGGCAGTGAACATCTGGAGGATGCTGGTTTAGGAAGCAGTTCAGGTCTGCATCGCAGCTCCTTCCATGAGGAGTTGAGTGGCATGAGGGGTGAGTGACACAGACTGATGGTTGTGCTGGATACCTCCAGCAGTTTTCATTTTTCCTTCTTTTAAATGTGCGTTTGTCACTAAAGCTGCTTTTTGTCCTAAACTTCTGTCTGTCCAGCTTTTAGTTTGTAACCAACCATTAAAATAACAGATTTTCTTCTGCTATGATTTAAGGAACGATGAAGACTAGCTAAAATGGTCCTGCTTATTATTTCTTTTTAAAACATTTTTAAATCATTATTTAATCATTTTTGAATTATATATATATATATATATATATATATATAGTTTTTAATGTTGAGAGGTGCTTTATAAGAGATTGTTTCTTCTTCTAATCTTTTTGATTGTGAGTTTGAAGTATTGATTAGGCTTGGGCGGTATCCAAATTTTAATACCGTCTTGCTTCCTCCACATTGTACCACAGTGTTCGGTATTACCGAGCCTAATTTAAAAATTATCACGTAAGCCTCAAGTAGAATTACCAAGCTGTTGGTTTGGACTTTCACCGTTTAGAAACTGAATAACAAACACTAATACTAAAGCAATAACAAAACACACATAATATTAACAACTTGGTGAAAACACATCTTATTAAAAGACATTTCGGCTGAAAAACCAGCATGTTTACCTTTTCCAGCTTCAACCTAGATCATTGTGGACCGACTGCTGAAAACCCACTTCGATGAGCTTGATGAGACGTGCGGGTACTTTCGTGCTAGTCGTGACATCTGGTGAAGGCTGGCTGCTTATTTCCACCAGAAAAGCGTGTTGTCGTCTCTTTTAATAACAGGCTCCAAACAGAAGTCTGCTATTTCAGCTACGGCTCGCTCCTCTGCAGTGCCGACGGGGCGTGCATCTTTTGCTGTCATCTTTTGTTTGCACTAATGACCTCATCAGTGTTTACCATCTCTCATTTTAAGTTTGCTTTGAACCAGAAACACTCCCATACCGCAGAAGTTGTTGTTTTCAGACACCGAGTCAGCTGGTGTGTGAGCTGCCATTTTTCTGTCGGCGTGTCTCCGCGCGGTCACGTGATGACATCAGGTTCATATACATTATGTTAGACCAAACATTTTAAACAATTCATGTAAAACAGAAAATTCAACCACGCATCCGTTTTATACGTTAAATGACTTTTATGTATCTCTATTTATATTTTTTGTAATCCTCGTCTCCTATGTGCACTGGGTTTTTTTTCATGAAGGTATTGGAACTGATGCCGTTGGTTTTTTTTTTTTTACCACCGGCTCTATACGGTAATACCATAATACTGCCCAAGCTTAGTATTGATAACTGGTAACTTTACTCAATTGCCAAGAGTATTTATCAGTTTATGAGACCTACATGCTGAAAGAAACCCTTTATAGAGACATGGCTGAGCTCTGTAGCTCTGTGTTTTACATTTTATCTTATATAGATGGTTTTATATTATTGTTTATATTAGTTTTAAATGTCCTGAAAATGTTTTTTGATAAGCTTTAATACAATGCCCGGCCAAAAAAAAGTTGCCACCAAAAAGGAAAAAGATCACACACTTTAATATTACGTTAGACCACCTTTAGCTTTGATTACGACACACATTAACTGCAACATTGTTTTGATAAGCTTCTGCAACGTCACCAGATTTGTTTCCATCCAGTGTTGCATTAATGTTTCACCAAGATCTTGCATTGATGATGGTAGAGTCGGACCACTGCACAAAGCCTTTTCCAGCACATCCAAATGATGGAGTTAGGGTCTGGACTCTGTGGTGGCCGATCCATGTGTGAAAATGATGACTCATGCTACCTGAACCACTCTGTCACTATTTGAGCCTAATGAATCCTGGCATTGTCTTCTTGGAATATGCACGTGCCATCAGGGAAGATGGAATGACCTGATCATTTGGGATATTCAGGTAGTCAGCTGACCTTTTTCTTGGAGCAAATCCTGTTGCTGAACCTAGACCTGACCAACTGCAGCAACCCCAGATCATAGCACTGCCCCCACAGGCTTGTACAGTAGGCACTAGGCAGGATGGGTGCATCACTTCATCTGCCTCTCTTCTTACCCTGATGCACCATCGCTCTGGAATAGGGTTCATCTGGACTCATCAGACCAGTTTTTAATAATACATTGGACAGTTCTTAACCCAGTTTTGGTCGTTTCTACAATCTTCTTAGATGTTTTCCCTGCTTGATGCATGCCAATGGTCAGACCCTTCTCAAAGAGAGTAACATCTCTTCCACGACCACCAGATGTGTCCTTCCACATGGTTGTTTAAGAAATGAGATTGAACTCATTGCACCTGTTGGGGTTAAATAACTTGCTGCCAGCTGAAAGATAATCGCCCATGCAGTAATTATCCAATGGGAGGCTTCTACCTATTGCAGTTAAGTACAAATGGTGACTTTTTTGGGCTGAGCAGTGTATATATCTGTGATTTCTGGTGTATCATGTTGGGGAAAAAAATCCTGAATTTTCATAATAATGAACATTTTCAACAGTTTTCACAGGTTTGTATTAAATTAGACTCGACCTATCATTCCTATTATTAATAATTCAGCAAAATCCAACTTTCTGCATTTATCTTTTGTCATTTTTTGGTAACAATTAAACACATTAAAGTTTAATTATAGTAAAACAGCTTTGCATGTAAATAAGTTTATAAATAAAATAACATTTTGTGGTGTTTATTCCTTCTTAGTTGCACGAGAGAGTTCATCAAAACTTTACTTCCAAACTAATAGTTTTTGTATAAAATGGTTTTGTTGATTATTTGTAGAGAACAGAGAGAACGTTTTCTGTCTCACTGATGCTGAAACCTGCTGCCTCCTCCTCAGATGTTCCTGCATGGCTCAAAGGTCTCCGGCTCCATAAATATGCCCCTCTGTTCTCCACCATGGCCTACGATGAGATGATGTCATTGACTGAAGAGCAACTAGAGGCACAGGTTTATACACACACACACACACACACACACACACACACACACACACACACACACTGGCTTAAAAAATGTAACTTTCCATGAATGTATTGGTTTTTTTAAACTGACTGTAAAGGTGAAGGTTTGAATGGACAGAGCAGTTGTCCCCTGTGTGGACACAGGTCTGTGTCCAAACCCAGAGCTTAGAAATGTTCATCCTGTCTTCAGAATGTAAGTTTGATGTACACACATAAAAAGCAGGAAGGGTGCATCAGTAGTCCTACTCTCTTAAATGTTGGACTTGTTGCTTGTTGCTTTTTGTGTAGTGTAAGGCAACAGTGAGTAGCTGACAATATTTCCTGAGTACTATACTCTTTAATCTATGATGTCATTAGGACTGAACTCCATTTTTTGTCTTGAATTTGTTTAAAGTCGACTATGTTGGAAATATATGATTGAAGACAAATATAGCCACCACGTACGTTTCTTGTGTACGAAGACATTGAGGAATCTATTCTTTACAGCAGGACGCAGCTAAATTTAATTCAGCTCCAGCTGCCCAGGAAGCTGCACACTTCCTCCAGTTCTGTCTGTCTACACAGAAATGTGGGCAGCTAGCTTAAAAACATCAGGAGTGTCCTCTCATTCTCAAAACATCTGGCCGATCACTTTGAAGGAAACTAAACTCCGATTTATATAATTTTCTTGCAATTCTGAGGAACAGGTGTTTAGGGTGAGCTAGTGACGTCCTTATCAAACTTAACATGTAAAAAGATGAGTGTGAGACATTTCTCCAGTGCTGTTGCTAACATGCCTTTCCTTCGACAGAAAGTCACTAAAGGAGCCAGACACAAGATTGTGATCAGCATCCAGAAACTCAAAGACAGGCAGAACCTTCTGCGAAGCCTGGAAAAGGTTACACGCTCAGCCCTTTGTTATCGTTTTCTCCCACTTCTTTGTTTTTAAACAGCTGAATGGGCCGGTAATCTTCGTGGACAACACTGGGTCTAATCCTGTGAGCATGTCATTTCCTGTAAGGGTTGTGTGTCTAAGATGAACCAGTAACAGAACACCAGAAGGGAGAGTTTTGGGCCCGGTATTTGAACTCTTCCGCCCCCCCCCCCCCCACACACACACACACACACACACACACACACACTCAGCCTTCGAAGCCAGACAATGATATTCAAGGGCGCTGCAGAAGGGACTGCTTTGGCCAGCTAAATTCAGGCATAACCTTTTCACCAACACTTCTTTTTAACTGGAGCTACTGCTGCTTTCGTAGGGATCAGGAAACACGACACCCGCTGCTTGGTATTTTGGGTTTACACACACTTCCGTACAGACTTGATGGCTCTGTAAAGGGGAGCAGAAGGTGTGTGTCATGCATATAGACACAAGTTGTAAATTAAAAGCAGGTGTATCTTTTAGCATCACTTGACTGATGCCTCCCAGTTTTATACTAGAACCTGTAAGTACGAGTCATCGTGTGTTGTTTGAATTTAAAGTGACATCATGTAACAAAACTCCTGAACTTCCTGTGTGTTTATTCACTTACTGATGTCATGTTCACTAGGATGTGCTGGAGGGCAGCAACCTCCGCTCCCCTCTGCAGGAGCTCCACCAGATGATCATGAGTCCCATCAAAGCTTTCAGCGGTGGCGACGAGTCCTCTCTGCAGCGCCCCCTGCTAGGCCCAGAGAGCAAAAGCTCAGCGCCCGGCTCCCACCTCTCCGGGGAGGCCGAGTCTGGCACGAGTGTTGTCGCTGAGGGGGATCTACCTGGTCAGTTTACTCGTGTCATGGGCAAAGGTGAGCTCCGTGCACCGCCGCTCTGCGTTTCATGAGGAAGTCTTGTTTTAAATCTTGACCCCGTCTTCAGTTTGCACACAGCTGCTGGTGTCACGGCCGGACGAGGACAACATCAGCTCCTACCTGCAGCTCATCGACAAATGCCTCATCCATGAGGTAGTCTCCAACATCCATCACTGAAAAATATTCATGTGTCTGCTAACATCTATATTATGCTCTTCAATGTTTTGAATTGGATAAACAATCGGCTGATCACACTTAGAAACTGTTTTTGTATTTTAATGCATTAGGAAACTAAATTTTGTGACATTTTTCTGTTTTATTGAGTTTCTGGTTTGTACTAATTCTTCTCCTGTCTCGCTGTGTTTTCAGTCCTTCACTGAGACGCAGAAGAAGAGGCTGTTGTCATGGAAACAACAGGTCCAGAGGCTGTTTCGGTCCATTCCCAGGAAAACCCTCCTTGACATAGCAGGGTACCGAGCACAGAGGAGGTAGTCCTTCTGACATCATGAAGTCTGACTTACATAAATGAATAAATTACAAAATAAAAGTATTTAGCAAGGATTTTGTGTTTCAGGTGTCATCTGTTTATCAGAGTTAGAATGGTTCTCTGTCACCTGAATAAGCTTAAGGATAAATTTAGGTTGTGTCTAATTTTTATTGAACGTTTTCTTTCATCCTCCTGCAGCCGCTTTGGTCAGTCCAACTCTCTGCCCACCACTGATTGTGTTGGGAGCAGCGTGTCGACCAGGAGGAGCCTCCACCAGTTCCAGATGCCCTCCAGGAGCCTGCCAGCAGCCAGGCTGGGTCTGCTGGGCAGCGGGGGGCTACTGGGACCCACACCTCGCAGCTCCAGCAGCACCCCTACTGGTCCCAAACAGGGCAGACATGTGAGTCGAGCTGGAGTTCCTGTCTGTGACGCAGTTTCACTGCATTTACATTTTTTACATTATGTAATCTCCATTTATTTCAACTAGAGTTCTGATTACATAAAGTTTAATAAACCGTTGATAAGTGGGAGACGTATAATCGTGAGAAGGTGTTCAAATCACATTAAAACATTTGTTCCAGAAATCATTTGTTTGTGGTCGGTTCATGTGGGGCTGCGTGTAGGGCTGTAGCGAAGCGTCGATGACGTAGACGGCTCGACTCTAAAAATTTGTCGACGTCAGATCCGGTAGTCGACGCACTACGCCCACTTGTTGCATCCCCAGGAGTTTGTAGAGGAGGAATCTGCATGTTTTTCCTCTAGTTCGCCCTCTTCTCCGCCTTCGCTAACATCTCCGCCAAATACCGAAGACCCGGAACAATGTCCTTCTGCTACTAGATTCCTTTCCTGTTTTGCCCGCCTTCGTCTCCCGGCAACGGACAACAACTTCCGGGGTCAGATGCGCTGCTCCGTCTCTACCGCAGATGTAGAAAATCACCAGGAGCGTTTCTCCTTTCATAAAGGAGCTTCTTTCAGACATTAGGAGAGCTGTTTTGGTGGTAGCAGTCTCTCCTCCCTGCTGGTCTGTTTGCTGGGTGTTTTTGGTTTATTTAAACTCGGTAACTTCAATTTAACGTTGGTAAAGCTACTGTTAGCATCTTCGCTAACAGCTTCTTGCGTTTGGATAGGCTGTTACGTTTTCGTTTAGAGTTCATCTTTTTTGTGGCGTAGATCTCCCTTTTATTACATTTAGAGTGTCGTGGGTTTTTGGTTTAGTTTAAAATATCACCTTGAGTTTGGTTTAACCGCCCAGTTTAGAGTTTGGACCTTTGGAGATCCTTATTTTGGTCCAGAAACCAGTAATCTTTGCCCAGTGGGACATCCCTACTTATTTGTACTTTTGTTTTAATTCCCCACAGGCAGAATTAGTTTTATTACTCCCAACCTGTGGATGGAAAGATTTATGATTTTTTGTAGTCGTAAATAAACCTGATCATCATTTTAACTTTTAAATCCCACGTTATTGTCCCTTCCTTTTTGCACACAAGCCAAACTCCCCAGGAAGGGTCGTAACACCACTCGCCTCACGCACATAAGTGACCAAAACAAAGCAGCATGGAAACACTCCATCTCTCCAACCACCTCTCAGGCAGCAGCCTGCACTCCCAAGTTCTACATGTCACCAGAACATAACCAACCGCAACACAATAAAAGCAGTGTTACACAAAATGGAAGGCCTGTAGTGTTTATTCTCTTACAGTAACAATTTATCAATTTTTTTAGGAATTTATTTGAGATTTTTTGGTTTTTATTAACTGTGCAATAGAAAAATAATCATTAGATTAATTGTCTAAATAGTCATTAGAATAGTCGACTATTCGATAAAATAATCGTCAGAATAATCGTTTTAAAAATAATCGTTTACCCCCAGCCCTAGCTGCGTGTTTATCATGCTGCTGTTTTGTCACAAAGTCTTCATTGTGTCTTGTTTAATTCACCAACTGCACCCAAAGATGTCTCCTCGTCCTTTTGTTTCACAGAGAAGGGCCTGAAGTCAGCCGCACACGAGAGCAAACTGCTGAGCAAACGACCACGAATGACCGTTAGCTCAGCAGATACCTCGCTTTGTGCACCTGGTTTTCACTGAATGTTCCGCCTCACGAGACGCTGAGGTGAATATCCAACTGGTTTGATATTTTCCACCTTACGGGGGGGGGGGTAAAAACTCACCGTGTTTATGTTTATGTATTTAGCAGACGCTTTTGTCCAAGGCAACTTACAAGTGATAATCGGCACGTTGCCCTTGAGGCTAACAACAACAACAACAACAACAACCAACAATTTCCTGTCGGTCGTAGGTGTTAGTGAGGCAGCATGATGAATCGTGGAGAGGAGGGAACAAGGAGTGGACAGTAGAGAGGGGGACCGTGTGAGCTGCTGGCTGAGCTGAAATGTTCTTGTGGCCAATCAAAGCGCGTTCTCTGCAAGTTTTTACCCCCGTTAGGCGGAAAATATCAAACCAGTCAGATATTCACCTCAGTGTCTCATGAGGTGGAAAAATCACTGAAAATTAGGCGCACGCAGCGAGGTATCTGCTGAGCAATTGGTCATTCGAGGCCATTTGCACCGCAGTTTGCTCTTGTGTGCAGCAGGCTACAGATGATGATAACTTGGAGAGGACATCTGTTGCTGAAATGCTGTAAACATGTTTACATTTCCAGCAGCATTTCCAGAGCACTAATAAAGTCTCCTTGTATTTTTTGGTGTGATTGGCTTTTTACTCTCATTGATCTTTTCCAATAATTGATCTTCGTTATCAGTTTGTGATATTTGTTAATTTTCAGGAACTGCAGAAAGAATAAAAATGTCACACGAGACTGAGACTTGAAAATGAAAATGCAGAGTTTGATCATTTCTCTGTCATTATCTTTAGTAGATGAACTATTTCCTAATCCAGTGGTGGTGGTGGTGGTGGTGGTGGTGGTGGTGGTGGGGGGGTGCTGTATGGTGAAATGTGTAATGGGACATTCCTGCGTGGTTACGATAACCTGGGCGCCCGTTTTCCTTCTTCAGCATGTCTTCTTCCTAAAATAGTTCAGTTTTTCCATGACAAAAGGTTGCAGGATGAGGAGGACGAGCAGTGTTTGTGTGTGGAGAATGAAGTGAGGTGAATGGAACTCATAGGCAGGTCACTCCACATACCAGAGACTCTGCGTCAGAGCTAACTCTGAAACAGGAGGAGCCGTGGAGCTGATTTAGGCCCGTCCTGCCAAACTTTACTCTGGGCTGGCCCAGTTCAGTGGAAATATTTTCCTCCTCCTCCTCTCTGCTCCTCACCTCCTACAATGGCAGGAAATACCTTAGTTCCTCCTCTGGAGCTTATTGTGTAGGTCCCTAGAGTGGATGTGCAAGGAGAGAAAACTGGGAGGGAAATATGTGAGTCATAGCTTTTTGGAGACGTAGCTGCTGTGGTGTCGGAGGAGGAGGGGCACTGGCAGAGAGAGGTAGACTATATATACAGAGGGAGAGGGAGAGAGACAGTCAGATCCACTGAGAACAGTTCACAGGAATTTCCTGTTTTTCCCTGACCTGTGGCGCTGTAGGGCCTTCGGGGGAGTGAGGGGTGGGCTGTGCGATGATGTTTTCGGAGGTAATAATGGGCAGGTTACAGTGAGGAATGCATGTGGTGAGCATCTGAGGCTGTCATTAGGTGTGGGCCAGACGGAGGGTGAAAACGTAGCAAAAGTTGTCGTCTGTTGCTTTGATACTTAAGGTTTTACATTAAATCAGCACGTAATAAATTTCCTGCTTCATGGAATTACAACTGCCGTAAACAACCCTGCTGCAGCCCGCTGTAGTTAGTGCTAACGCTAACATGGGCCAGCTGATACTTAATACACTACAAATTAAAAAGAGCCACACTGTTGGATTAAAAATATTGTTACTGACTAGACCAGTAGCAACAAAGCCAGGTCACCATCAGTCCGTGATTTCATAGCCTCCTTCAGCTTCCTCAGACGAGTGAAGGCTGTCGATGTTCACTCTGGTTTTAGCTCCAAAGATAATTACTCTCTCAAGTTTACTTCCAGGCTACGCCATGATACCAACAAAAAACGTAACATATTTCTATTTCTTCTTGTTCTTCTTGTGCATTTCATTGGCGGTCGCCAAACTGAAAAAGCTAACTGATAGCCCCTTTATGAGCTGCCGGCAGGGTAAACTGCTCTTTTGTTTATTCATTCTGTTTTTCTTCTGAATGCATTTTTAGGTTGTTTTTTTTAAACCTTTCCTGTGTTAAAAAATAACCTAAAAATGCATGCAGGGTAAACTGCTACTGCCATAAAGCAGGTAGAGATCTTTGCACTAGTGTACCTGAACCACAAAACTGGTCAGTAGAGGGCTGCAGAGAGCTGTCAGAAGTTGCTTTAGTTTCTGGATAAATAATAGCTTAAAGTGTCACTATTTAATGTTGTTTTAAACTAACCATGATTGTATTGTTGTAATTTCCCTAGGGTCCATGGTTTGCCAACCCTGGAGGAAGCAACAGCATGCCAAGTCGGACCCACAGCTCCGTACAGAGAACCCGCTCCCTACCCGTCCACACCACTCCGCAAACCATGGTTACGTTCCAAAAGTCTGGTAGGAAATTACTGCTGATGTTGGTTTAGATCGTTGACAGTTTTATTCAGTATTTAGAGTTTCTACTAGTTGAATATCTCATAACTCATGAAATTCAACAGATTATACATATATATATATATATATAGATATATATATATATATATATATATATATATATATATATATACACACACACACTCTCAACAAAAATATAAACGCAACACCTTTGTTTCTGCTCCGATTTTTCATGAGATGGACTTAAAGATCTAAAATTCATTCCAGATACACAATATTACCATTTCTCTCAAACATTGTTCACAAATCAGTCTAAATGTGTGATAGTGAGCACCTGTGCTTTGCTGAGATAATCCATCCCACCTCACAGGTGTGCCACATCAAGATGCTGATCTGACATCATGAGTAGTGCACAGGTGTACCTTATACTGCCCACAATAAAAGGCCACCCTGGAATGTGCAGTTTTTTGCTTTATTGGGGTTCTGGGGACTCAGAACCGGTCAGTATCTGGTGTGATCACCATTTGCCTCATGCAGTGCAACAAATCTTCTTCGCATAGAGTTTATCAGATTGTCAATTGTGGCCTGTGGAATGTTGGTCCACTCCTCTTCAATGGCTGTGCGAAGTTGTTGGATATTAGTGGGAACTGGTACACGCTGTCGTATACGACGGTCAAGCACATCCCAAACAGCTCAACGGGTGACATGTCAGGTGAGTATGCTGGCCATGCAAGAACTGGGACATTTTCAGCTTCCAAGAATTGTGTACAGATCCTTGCAACATGGGGCCGTGCATTATCTTGCTGAAACATGAGGTGATGTTCATGGATGTGCGGCACAACAATAGGCCTCAGGATCTCATCACGGTATCTATGTGCATTCAAAATGCCATCAATAAAATGCACCTGTGTTCTTCGTCCATAACAGATGCCTGCCCATACCATAACCCCACCACCACTATGGGCCACTCGATCCACAACATTGACATCAGCAAAGCGCTCACCCACACGACGCCACACACGCTGTCTGCCATCTTCCCTGAACAATGTAAACCGGGATTCATCCGTGAAGAGAACACCTCTCCAACGTGCCAGACGCCATCGAATGTGAGCATTGGCCCACTCAAGTCTGTTACGGCGATGAACATGCAGTTGAGCTTCCCTGAGACGGTTTCTGACAGTTTGTGCAGAAATTGTTTGGTTATGCAAACCAATTGTTTCAGCAGCTGTCTGAGTGGCTGGTCTCAGACGATCTTGGAGGTGAACCTGCTGGTTGGATGTACTGCCATATTCTCTGAAACGCCTTTGGAGACGGCTTATGGTGGAGAAATGAACATTCAATACACAAGCAACAGATGCGGTTGACATTCCTGCTGTCAGCATGCCAATTGCACGCTCCCTCAATGCTTGTGGCATCTGTGGCATTTTGCTGTGAGACAAAACTGCACATTCCAGGGTGGCCTTTTATTGTGGGCAGTATAAGGTACACCTGTGCACTACTCATGATGTCAGATCAGCATCTTGATGTGGCACACCTGTGAGGTGGGATGGATTATCTCAGCAAAGCAGAAGTGCTCACTATCACACATTTAGACTGATTTGTGAACAGTGTTTGAGAGAAATGGTAATATTGTGTATCTGGAATGAATTTTAGATCTTTAAGTCCATCTCATGAAAAATCGGAGCAGAAACAAAGGTGTTGCATTTATATTTTTGTTGAGTGTATATATATATATATATATATATATATATATATATATATATATACCGTATTTTCCGGACTATAAGTCGCACATTTTTTCATAGTCTGGCTGGTCCTGCGACTTATATACCAAATTATGTATACCGCGCTGCTGCGGGTCGGCTACGGACCAGGAATGAGCTCCTTTGCCCTGCCATCACCTGCTGGAGACAGTGGCGCACTGCTGCGGGCTGGCTCCGGCCCAGGTATGAGCTCTCCCCGCCTGCTGGGAGGGTTTGAAACACCGCCATCGTCTGCTGGAGACTGTGGCGTGCTGCTGCACCCTGGATGTTTTTTCTGTTATTGTTACTGGTACTTGCCTTGCAATGTGAAATGCTTGGTCTCAGATTTTGTAAGAGAAATAATAAAATTTCCCCCCAAAATGCGACTTATAGTCCAGTGTGACTTATATGTTTTTTTCTTCTTTATTATACATTTTATGGCTGGTGCAACTTATACACCGGAAAATACGGTATATGCTTTAGTTCAGTATATAGCTGATCCTCTAATATTACATATTAGAGGATCAGCTCATTTTGTGTTTTTTTCCATTGGCAAGTTTTTTATTTAAAGTCTTGACAGGTGACTTGGTGCTTTGTTAAAATCAAAAAGGACACAGAGACTTCAGGAGGAGTCAGAACCTTTCTGAAAGATTGAAACACAGTCCTTTGGTTGTGTCTACAGAGCAGATGTGAATCCTAACGTTCATCCACTGGTTTGTGGACGAGTCAAAATCGCCCTGTGAGCATCCACGTATAGAATTTGTCACCCAGAGATTACACTGAGGTTTTAATAATATAATGTTGAAAACGATTGCTCACATGGTCGACTCAACATGGTCTATCTTCATGATTTTGGATGCTGAAACTCCTGTGGCGAAGCTCATTTATAATTAAAGAGTAACTAAACCCCAAGATATTTTTTTTGCTTATAAACTGTATAATTGGGTCTTTACAAATGCAATCTTTCTGTTTCTGTGCATTGTTTGACATGTTTGTGTAAACTTGGTATAATCTAGGTCTAAAAACGTCTTAGTGCTGCCCCCTGTGGCAGAACAGCAGCTACTGCATTTAAAACTTGTGAATGGGGTTGGTACAATTTCACATCTCTTCACACACTGTCTCTTTAAAGGAACAGAATTCTGACTTTTAGTTCTGACAGGGAATTCTGGGAAAAAAGTCAGAATTGTCTTTCCTTTTTTTTCTTCCTTGACGACGCTGATTGGATGAATTCCCGTTGCTATACGTTTGTATTTCTTGTCAGCAATTGGCTGGCTGCTGCACTGCCACTTGGGCGATCTTTCTGTCGCCTCCACCGCTCGGCAGGGAGCTTTTCACCAATGATATCGATATGTATGATTTGTTTTTGTTACAAAACACACAATTAACTTAGAGTATGTGATTATTGTTAATTTTATTTATTTATTTTTTTAATAAAAATTAAAAACACTGGGGGAAAACTAGGGGGGGCGGCGCCCTATCGCCCTCTAGTGGCCAGCCACCATTGCTGTCTGTCTGTCTGTCCGTCCGCAGTAAACAGTTACAGCTACATGTCAAAATCATGTCATTCATAATGTTACCAATTATTATTTCCTGCCAAGGAAAACAGTATAAACACACTGGTGAAGCGGTGAATTAAAACATTAGGATTCCTAATGTTTTAATTCACTGCGTGACCAACTAAGTAGGAGAGGCAACTTGTGAGTGAGTCACCACGGTAGGAAGCCCAGCCTGCTGTGAGCGAGCGATCGGTGGCTGATGAGTGAAAACAAAAGAGAAACATTTGGGACTGAAGCTCCATCAACACCGGCTGGCGACGCAGCTGCATTTCTAAATGAAGCATGTCATTTTGGCGGCGCGCACAGCCGCAGCTCACGGTTCTGGGAGAAAGAACCGGGCAGGCCCATCCCATCAACAGCAAGTGGAGCTCACCGCTTCGCCCATCTCACAACCAGAGAGGAAAAAAGCACATCAGCTTGGATTATACAGATGGGATTCTGTGTGTGAAATAATGCCAGTTATAGTGTTGTTTGTGTGCAAGTTATTCAGTAGCTAATGCTATAATTAATATCATCTGGTTTTTTTCATAAGCCCTACACCAGTGGTCCTCAAATGGCGGCCCGCAAGCCCTCGCTTTGTGGCCCCCAAACCCCACCCCCACCCCCACGGTCGACCGGGAGGTGTAGGACAGATAGAGCTGAAGAAAATAATTAAATAATCAATGCATGAGATGCGGGCATAAACAATTCTGCATCATAGAAGAGTACCATGATCAATTATAGTGGAATGTGGTTTTGTTATTTTAACGGCAGCACCAGCGCAGCATCCACATCTGTCAGAGCGGTGTTCTCCACATCTACCGCGTAGGAAACTTTGGTCTGCCTTTATGTGGTACTGCAGGGCTGAGCGCTGGAGTTGTAACCTGAGACCGAACCCGAACCAAATCAGCCCGACCGGTTCTTGGGGCAGCAGTAGCTCAACAGGTTGAGCCGGTTGTCCAGTAATCGGAATGTTGCAGGTTCGATCCCGGCTCCGGACAGAGAATTCTGCTGTTGTGTCCTTGGGCAAGACACTTAACCCCCCTTGCCTGCTGGGTGTGGTCGGAGGGGCCGGTGGCGCCTGTGCTCGGCAGCCTCGCCTCTGTCAGTGCGCCCCAGGGCAGCTGTGGCTACATCGTAGCTCATCACCATCAGTGTGTGAATGAGTGTGTGAATGGATGAATGATACACTGTAGTGTAAAGCGCTTTGGAGTCCTTACTCTGAGAGGCGCCATACAAGTGTGTGGGTAATTTATCATTCTGTTAGATTTGTTATTTATCATTCTGTTGGATTTGTGGCCGTGAATGAGAGCGAGAGAGAGGGGGGGGGAGAGGGAGAGGCAGGCAGGCAGGCACTCTTGCTTCTGGTTCTTTTTTGTGAGTGGCCCTCGGACCATTATAATTGAGGACCCCTGCCCTACACATTGTGCGTGATGCACGTTTGGGGAGCGCAGGCGCTGGTTTAGCGTGAGAGATTGGAGGTGTGGTGCGAAAGCGTGTGAAGAGGGTCAAATGCGTGTGTCTCACGCTCAGTGCGTGAAAGTTGGCAGCCCTGGTTTAATACTGTTTTCACATGTACTAACTTACTGCAAATCAGAGGGCTAATGTTTTTAGCAGTTAGCTTAGTGCATCGTGGCATTTATACCTTATTAAAATCAAACAAATGTACCATAAATGTAGATTCAAAAAGGCTATATAAGTTATTTACTACTTATCAATTAGATCCTAGTACATAACAGGCTCGTTGTTATCTATAGCATCATTATTATAAGCTAATGAATTAAAATAGCACAACTAACTACTTACTAGGGGCTGCATGACTTAATTTTTTTAAAGTCGACTGTCAAGTAATGAAAATCGAGTCGACTTTGACTAGTCATTGATGACGTCATATGCGGGGAGAGGGGGGGTCGTTGGTTCGCTGTTGTTGTTTTTTTTGACAATTAAAATTGTGCCCACATTTTCAAAGTTAAACACATTTCTTTTAACAACGGTAGTTTCTGCTTCAGCCCTCTCCCCCCTCCTCCTGAGCAGTGGCCGCAAACTCACTGATGCGCCTGCAGCCTCTCGGAGTTCCTGCTGCTCTAAACATTAAAATAATTATTTCATTTTCTGTTCCTCACTTCTGATTACCTTCAGTGGTGTCTGTTTGTTGCAACCAGCAGGTACAAAAACTAACTTGTTTTTATTTGACTATTTTTCTGTCCTGTCTGTTTATTATCTTCCTGCATCTCCTCTCAATCCTAAAGAAAAACTGCTACCTGCCTTCATATAGTTACCTTTGAACTGCAGTTCTAAAAGATCTACTCACTGCAAAAACAGCGGGGTGCGCGCTGCACGCCGGCCGCACCGGTGAGGTGCGTCACCGGAGGACAAGGTGATGCGCCCCGCTCCACAGCAGCGAAAAGCATCAGGCACAAATAAAAGACAGAAAACATAAAAGGATATGAGCCGACATGAACGATCGCGTGTTAAATTAGTTTTTTGAGGTGACAACACCTGATTTGATAACGCTACTGTGGCCGTGCTCAGGACGCAGATGTCTGGAGCGCGTCAACAATCAGAGCTTTGCATGAGCAAGCTGGTTAAGGTTAGGATGGGGGTGAGGGGAAGGTTAAATTGCAAGAGGGTAAAGGTCACAATTTGGTCAAATGTCCGTTTTACGGCGGGTGTCAGTACCGACACTCTGGCACAGCGCGTCGCCTCCCGACACGCAGGAGCTCGTCACCTGCTGTCTTTTCCGAGGACTGCATCTTGCCTGTCATTATCACGTGACAGCGACTAGTTGATGACCAGCATAAAAAGTCACTACAGAGCAGTGAGGTCGACTAGTTCATACAACCCCTGCTACTTACCTGAGCAAAAACAAGACGATCGGCATTTAAAGCCTCTCTGGATCCTAAATGATTAACCCAACCTGAAATTAAGTAGTTGTAGGCTTCCTGGCTTGTAAAAGGCTTAGTTTATGTAGTGGAGTAAATCTTCCAGAGCGTGTGAAAATAACTTAAAGGAAGATGTATTTGTTTGCGATATCCCGTCTGTGCTAAACTTAGTATACTCGCTTTCATCCATTGCGTGTTTTGTAGTGGAGCAAACACTTGCTGCCCTCATTTGAGTTTCACACGACTGCAGGGTCACAGGAGTGAAACCCTTCAGTGACCTACAGTAACCTATGGCCCCTCGTGATCTGGGGAATAAAACAAACTGGGTCTGCCACTGCTTTGCCAAGAAATGTCATATTTTTCAGAATAGTGAGTACACAACAATTTATTTTTATTAAAGCAGCCGAAAGTAGGGAAGTAAGCCGGAGGGAGAGTGGAGACGTTGTTTGAGAGAGGAAGAGTTGGAGGCAGGGAGTGAGGAAGGACTGAGGGGTCTCACAATGAGTCCCTTTGTGCAGCGAGGATGGGGCTCTTTGCCCTGCTTTCCTTCCCTTCACGCTCTTCCTGGCTCATTTTTTTTCTCAGTGTTTCTTTTGCATCCCCCATCCTCTATTTCTCCCATTTCTTCCCCCTCATCCCCATTTCGGTGATAACTGCAGAGTCATGCACACATAACTGTCTCCCGGATGGCTGGCTGGAGATGGGTCTTTGCCAGAGTAGATTTGAAAGACTAGACATCGTCCGTTCCTTTCCTCCTACACCCCCACCCCCACCCTGTCTCTGGGTTTATATTTGTAATATTCCCCTCTCTTTGCTAGCGCATGGATGAAGGGCCTTATTAACTCAGACGCTGTAGAGAAAATTAGAGAATGAAAGGACAAGAGAGTGTGTGTGTGTGTGTGTGTGTGTGTGTGTGTGTGTGTGTGTGTGTGTGTGTGTGTGTGTGTGTGTGTGTGTGTGTGTGTGTGTGTGTGTGTTGGCAGAGGGGTGACTGTGGGTTTGGAGCCTATAAATAGCTCAGTGTGAACTAGTAGACCTAACTCAGCGTGTGCATCTGACCACAAGGGATTTTTGTTGCTCAGCTTGTGTTCAGTTGGGGACTAAATGGCTCAGAGAGGTTGCTAGGATTTTCCGAGGTTTAAATACACACGCTAGCTTCACACACACATTTACCCTGCCCAAACTCAGCTCTCCACCAGTCTCCATCCTGCTGGCTGTCTGTCGAGGCCAAAGAAGACATAAGTGACGGATTCATGTTGAGAAGTTCAGTGTTACTGATCATGTCTAAACTCCTTGTTCAGTCATTATTTATCCCTCACTGTTTTTTAATATTCCAGTTCAGTTAAACTTTTAACTTTACATATATACATATATACAGTGGGGCAAAAAAGTATTTAGTCAGCCACCGATTGTGCAAGTTCTCCCACTTAAAATGATGACAGAGGTCAGTAATTTACACAATAGGTACACTTCAACTGTGAGAGACAGAATGTGAAAAAAAAATCCATGAATTCACATGGCAGGATTTTTAAAGAATTTATTTGTAAATCAGGGTGGAAAATAAGTATTTGGTCAATAACAAAAATTTAACTCAATACTTTGTAACATAACCTTTGTTGGCAATAACAGAGGTCAAACGATTACTATAGGTCTTTACCAGGTTTGCACACACAGTAGCTGGTATTTTGGCCCATTCCTCCATGCAGATCTTCTCGAGAGCAGTGATGTTTTGGGGCTGTCGCTGAGCAACACGGACTTTCAACTCCCTCCACAGATTTTCTATGGGGTTGAGGTCTGGAGACTGGCTAGGCCACTCCAGGGCTTTCAAATGCTTCTTACGGAGCCACTCCTTTGTTGCCCGGGCGGTGTGTTTGGGATCATTGTCGTGTTGGAAGACCCAGCCACGTTTCATCTTCAAAGCTCTCACTGATGGAAGGAGGTTTGGGCTCAGAATCTCACGATACATGGCCCCATTCATTCTGTCCTTAACACGGATCAGTCGTCCTGTCTCCTTAGCAGAAAAACAGCCCCAAGGCATGATGTTCCCACCCCCATGCTTCACAGTAGGTATGGTGTTCTTGGGATGCAACTCAGTATTCTTCTTCCTCCAAACACGAAGAGTTGAGTTTATACCAAAAAGTTCTACTTTGGTTTCATCTGACCACATGACATTCTCCCAATCCTCTGCTGTATCATCCATGTGCTCTCTGGCAAACTTCAGACGGGCCTGGACATGCACTGGCTTCAGCAGCGGAACACGTCTGGCACTGCAGGATTTGATTCCCTGCCATTGTAGTGTGTTACTGATGGTGATCTTTGTTACTGTGGTCCCAGCTCTCTGCAGGTCATTCACCAGGTCCCCCCGTGTGGTTCTGGGATTCTTGCTCACTGTTTTCATGATCATTTTGACCCCACGGGATGAGATCTTGCATGGAGCCCCAGATCGAGGGAGATTATCAGTGGTCTTGTATGTCTTCCATTTTCTGATAATTGCTCCCACAGTTGATTTTTTCACACCAAGCTGCTTGCCTATTGTAGATTCACTCTTCCCAGTCTGGTGCAGGTCTACAATTCTTTTCCTGGTGTCCTTCGAAAGCTCTTTGGTCTTGGCCATAGTGGAGTTTGGAGTCTGACTGTTTGAGGCTGTGGACAGGTGTCTTTTATACAGATAATGAGTTCAAACAGGTGCCACTAATACAGGTAACGAGTGGAGGACAGAACAGCTTCTTAAAGAAGACGTTACAGGTCTGTGAGAGCCAGAAATTTTCCTTGTTTGAAGTGACCAAATACTTATTTTCCACCCTGGTTTACAAATAAATTCTTTAAAACTCCTGCCATGTGAATTCATGGATTTTTTTTCACATTCTGTCTCTCACAGTTGAAGTGTACTGTACCTATGATGAAAATTACTGACCTCTCATCATTTTAAGTGGGAGTACTTGCACAATCGGTGGCTGACTAAATACTTTTTTGCCCCACTGTATATATATATATATATATATATATATATATATATATATATATATATATATATATATATATATATATATACACACACATATATATATATATATATATATATATATATATATATATATATATATATATATATATATATATACACACACACACACACACACACTACCCAGCATTTGTCATAAAACCATTCAAGTAGACCAGCCAATCAGCATGCAGCTCATTTAATATTCATGCCCTGACTGAGTAGGCGGGGAAAACCGATCTTTTTATGTAGGGCTTTAATATGGGGATGTAGTTGCCCAGTCAGCAGGGCTCCTGGGCCATTGTGAGCCCCAACAAAGTTTTATGTTTTATAGAGGCTCAAAGAATAGTAAAGAAAACAGTAAAAAAAAAAACTCATGCTAGGACAGCTATAAAGCTGTTACTCAAATGTGCAAATTTTCATTTAATTTAATAAAACTGTACTTTTAATTGATCTTTTTAAGGAACGTGAATACTTTGTTGATTTTTTTCTTCTTCTGTCCTTAGATCATCAGGTACCCGTAACAGAGCCGGACATAAACAATCGCCTGGAGTCTCTGTGTTTGAGCATGACTGAACACGCCTTAGGAGGTACGTTCTTCGTCCTAAATACATAAACATACAACAAACATGGTGCCACGCATGCATCTTACTTCCTGTGATCAAACAGCCTGTTGGGTGGGTCAGGTATAACATCAGGTTTTATCATCACATTCCTTCACGTTTATCACTTCCTCCTTTACTGGGACGATTGTGTCACACCTATAGATCTAAACAGCACACCCTTTTTTCTTCCTGATTTTGTTTTAATACAATGTTAAAAACATACCTGCTGACCTTTATAACAGCTGGGATTCTGGAGGATTTTGGTCTATTTTTAGCTGCTTTGTTTTGTCTGGTCACATATGTTAGGAGCAGAAGGATGAAAGGTAGTTTAAAGATGGGTCAATAAATGGGCTTTAGGTGCTTTTTTTGTCACAAACGGGATGAGTGGCGTTAAAATGCTGATGTGAATAAAGAATCTTTGCAGCAGCTGAGTGAGGCATGAAGACTGGTTTGTTCCTGTGCTTCATGTACGATGTTGGTCAGTTAGTCAGACACAAACGAGTCGTTTTTCCATCTCCTGATTTCCCACAAACATTCACCAGAACAAACACGATGACTGGGTTAGCTGAACCTAAGGGAAATGAGCTAAAACATTGGAAAAAGAAACTCCGCCTTCTTTCTCCTCTACAGATTTATATAATCGTAATCATAATTCTAATTTGTGAAACTAACTTCAGGTGAACACGTTCCACTATGTCATTACTGATCAAACATAAACAAATCCATTTGTCCCATTGTCCAGCAGCTTGTAGAACCACCTGTAGCTGCAGGACACTGATGGAGATTTTCCTGCATGGTTAATGTTGAAACTCCAGTTCATTCACAACATTTGCAGTAGAGGCCGACCGATGTGGGTTTTTTAAGGCCAATGCCGATACCGATTTTTAAAGAATTTTGTTGCTGATGACCGATATCTAAAGCCGATGTGCAATATAAATGAAATAACTCAAGAAATCTCTAAATATTTATTGAATTTCAAATATAAAACAAACTCAAAACACTGAAAAAAACGGGTGTGTTGGGGTCCTTCGGGTCCTTCAGTCTAGTAGTAGCGGCAGTTGACCACACAGGTACCTGATTTTTTTTATTTATTTATTTATGTTTTATCAGCTTTTAAAAATAATTTCGGCCAATATAGAAAAAATTTAAATATCGGCCAGCCTCTAATTTGCAGACTCTGTTATGCTCTGCTCGCCCGGAGTCTCATCATAAGCTGGAGTTTAGTTTTAGAAAGGATCTTTTTCTTTTTTTTACTCATTCTGTTGTAGATTTGCTGCTGCGTTTGGGATCGTTTTCTATTAATGAGTAAAAATCCATGAAGCCATTTGGTGCTACACCTGAGGCTTGATGAATACCCAGGCTCTTACCAGGTGTGTCTAATGATTCATAGACCAAAATGCCTCAATGAAACTCCATAACCACTCCACTCTGATCTGCGATGGAGAACTTCTGTGAACCAATTTATGCACTTCAGCCCAGCTATGGGTAGTTTTTATACATCAACAAAAGTTGTCTCCAATATTATGACCGAGGTTATATTTTAGTTTTTGTGAACTGGAGCTTGATAAGATTTTCCTCCTCGTCCACATCAGAGGCTCCAGCTGTTGGTCTGATGTTTTTCTCTATCAGTATTTTCACAGATGTGTTGTTCTCACCACGCCAGTGTGGTTCCACCCCCCACCACCCCCTCTACACACACACACACACACACACGGAGCAAAGATATTATTCTACGGTTTGGCCAGTCATCTACACAAGAGTGAAGATAAGCGACACCAAAATCGATTCTTCCAAAACTCCGACCAAAGTGGAAATGTTCAAATCTGGATTTTTAGCTAAAAATGAGGGAGTAGTTTTGTTCCTAGATGGGTGGAGGAGGACATCCGGCTATGTGTACACATGGCCTAAGAGAAGAATGTGGTTTCATCACCACCGGGGTTATGCTATTCCATTTTTGGATGCCACAGAAGAACCTGGCAGCAGCGTTCTGCTCTAATTGCAGCTGCGACAGCGTGGACTGACCCAGCCCAGCATACAAGAGCAAAAGAAAATAAAACCAAATGGACTTCATTTGATTTGAAGTAGTATGCACCTTTAGTTGTATTTACATAGGTAATAAAACGGCGAAGTGGACGCCCCGTGTTTACTTGCCTTGCAAATATCGTTTCCAGCTGAGGTTTGGTGCATATTCGACACGTCATCATGACATCACCTTCATGCATGCATCAGTCTGGCTTATTGGGAATTTTACCATCAAGCTTGGTGGCACGAATTATGCAATATTTTCATCATTCAAAAGACACCGTGGCAGCAGTATTCATATACATACGTAAAGCACTTTGTGCTGATTTTATCATGAAAAGTGCTCTACAGGTAACATTTTTTTAAATATATTATCCTGATTTTCCACCACAGTGTGCGTGTTTTGAAACCAGTGGAAGAAACTGGTCCCTGATCGTCCTTCAGAAGTAGTGAATCCCTATTTTTCCTGAGGCGGTACGTGCAGCAACATGCTGCCTTTAGCTCATTGAAGTTTTTATACAGAAAGAGCAAACTGATCACACAGGTTGGAGAGCCGAAAAGGGCTGAACTGATGCCCATTGTCACAGCATAGCTGGAGCCTGTCCCAGCATGCACTGGGTGATTGACAGGAAGTTTGTTTCATTACTTGAGGCCTCACTGCTTCCTTCTTTCTGTTATTTCTTCATCAGAGTCTCTGGTTTGACATCTGCCCTGTTTACACTGAGCGTCTATGTGAATCCACATCAGGTTCTGTCTTCTCCTCTCCCCAGATGGAGCAGACCGCACATCCACTATATGAAACTGGAACCCGAGTGAGAGCAGCAGGGCGCCGCAGGTTTGAGGGGCTCTCTCATGATAAGCCACCTGAAGGTCACCGCCTCCCCATCTCAGTAGCCGATGCTAGAACTCGACCAAAGGGCCGTGTGGGATCCTAGAAACATGCCGTCAGGTTGGAGAAACACATTTCCTGCTCCACCAGGATGATCAGCCGTCTGCGTCTTGACAGTGGAGGAAGAAAATGCAACAGTACAATGATGGACGGGGTGAGCAGCACCCCCACTCCTCGGGAAGGCCCGGCGCTTCTCCACAGTCGAGGCTGTTCATTAGAAGGAAGATGCCAGCCTTTGGACCAGGTCTGAGACAGCGGCCCCTTCTGACATCATCATCATGGCGTCATTCACATGAACGGACTCATCTCAGTTTGGGATTTCCTGGGCTGGTTTCAGCTCCAGCTGTGATGTTAGTAGCGGTCGGCCGTGTTGTGCTCAGTATTTGGGTGATCCGAATAACAACAAAACATTTCTTGATATTTATTGTTTACATGAGGATGCTACTACCAGAGGGTACGGAAACGTGTAATCACGTCAGGTAGGCCTGCGTGCAAGCTTCATGTCCCCCAAATAGACATCACACCAGTTTACAGCTGATGTGCTTATTCTTTATTTTAGCAGCTGACAGGAAAGAGACAAGTAGCTGGATGTGGATGACAGGAGGAAGTTGAACAGATGCGTGCAGAGGAGGAAGGGGGTAGGTGATGTGGAGATAAACACAGAAAGTTGAGGAAGGAATGGAGCTGAAGCGATGCTGAGAAGGGAAGCGGATGTTTTCATGAGAAAAACGTCAGAGGCAGGACCTCTGAAAATGATGTCATGTCTGATCATGTTCAGTCCACTCATGTGAGTGTAGGAGCTGTGGCCATCCACTGCGCTCGCTGTACGAGTCTGACTCCAGAGTCTATGAATAAGAGACGAGTTGGTGGGATCTGGGTTGGTTTAGAGCAGGGCCTCGAGGGCCGCTATCCAGCATGTTTAATGGTTTCTCTGGTCCAACAAACTAGATTCACCTGTGCAGCAGCTCATCGGGCTCTGCAGAAGCCTGTTAATCACCTACTAATTGAAATCAGGTGTGCTGAAGCAGAGTTAAAACCAAAATGTGCTGGACACTGGCCCTTGAGGCCCGGAAATGAATAGCCCTGCTTTAGAGGGAAGGACGGTAGTGAAACACAGTGAGGAGGTGATGTGAGATCAAACAGGATGTGTGTGTTCCACTCGGTGTCATGAAGACCGAACAAACACACGCACGCACACACGCACACGCACGCACACACACACACACACACACACACACACACACCATGAAGGGTAGTTATCCCAGAGATTGTCTTGTTAGTGCTTACCTCCCCCTGCTGGCCAAAAGCAGTCAGTGCAGGACAGGAACTAAAGACCGGCAGATTTTTGTAAATTACTGACGAAAACAAACAAAAATCACATGTGGGGAGAAAACTGGTCTGGGAAAACGAGAGCAAAGATGTCTGGTGTGTCAGTCTTTTGACTGTTTGTGGGCAGAATTCTTCATAGAATATATTTCTTTGTTTATTTTTTAATCTTTTGGTTATTATTTATCCCTTGTTGTGTCTAGAACGAAGATGCGTTTTGTGAAAGTGAGCTGGTGAGGTTCCTGTGTGCTGCTTTCAGGCACACCTGCGTCCTGACCATGAACTGGTGTTGTTGGGGTCATGTTCTTTAGCTTCTTTGTGAATAAGTTTTCATTTTGCAGTATTTCCTTTGTATGCTGCACTAATGTGATACACTAAAATCTGAATGATCAGCTCTGATCCAGACGGGCTGGTCTTTGGAGAGGATGGCAACTATGTGGTAGAACCACAAATCTGACCGTAGAGACCAACCGCACCACACGTCTCTGGTTAAACTGAAACCAGATGTCCCTCTTGCAGTGGTTTTAGCCAAAGCTGAATGGAGACTGACAGGTGAAGGGCCGTATCAGGGTTCATGCATGTTTTAGTTCATCATGGCTTAAGGACAGATGTTATCCTTCAGTGTTTGTTTCATATTTAGCACAAATCACACTTAGCTTTTTATTATTGATTTATTTAGTTAGTCAAATTAAAATAAGGCCTACAAAAGCAGATAGTTCTGATGAGGAGGTAGTCTGATTGTCTTTTCCTGAGCAAACCACTCCAGCCATCTCGGGTTTGAAGGGTTGCATCTCCACTGATGCTCAACAGGATTCATATCTGGACTCATTAAAGGCCATTTAGGAGTGGTCCAATGATTGTCAGCCATACTTGAGAGCTTTTAGCTGGACATTTGGGGTCATTATTATGACTTGGAGAACCTGTGACTGAGGCTGAGCTTTCTGACCCCGGTTCTTCACCAGCTGCATAACGTAAGAACCACGTTTTCTTGTGATTCAGTGACCACATTATACAATAGTGCCTTTTGTTTAGAAAAATTTCAGGTGCTTCATACTGCTCCTGTGGTTGATTTTTATTTCTGACCTGATCTGAAATGCTTAGAAATGCTCCCGCAGGATACGGCCGGAGCTCGACAGGACCCTCAGGAGACAGCTGGAGCCTCTGGAGACTTTTGGCACTAATGAGCCAAGTAGGAATTTCCAACATGAAAGGATGCAGGGCTAATATTTGGCCTCTCTAGAAATATTGTGGCCCCTGGATGGCCCCACACTAATGAAAACCCTGGATCCACCAGATAACAGTGGCTATTAGCTGAGTCTTCTGCTTCACAATGGTTACACCCCGCCCACTTACAGATCCGGTTGAAAGTCAGGGTGACTTGGAGCAGTCGTGTTTCCTCCAGCTTCTCTCTCACTCTCTCGCTCTCTCTTTCTCTCTCTCCATATAAATTGTTGCTCGTCTCTGAGAGCTAAAAGAGCATCATGAGATTTGTCTGCATTTTTCTAAGCATTTTTATGTTTTGATGATTGCCCTCTACAACTCCGAGCGACCCAAGCTGTAACGTTTATGAGCTTTATTTTGAAATCCACAGGCTCTCTGTCAGTAAAACAGACATGTTTGGGAGTTAAAGACACTAAAACATGCATGTAACTCTGCTATAGGATCCATAGGATAAATGTTCAGATCCAGTGATGGTGGTTTTAAACTCCAGTCTGGATTTTTGCGCACACACACACACACACACACTACAAAATAGGAGTGGAAGATTTTGCAGCTGAACTCTTTATATGATTTTTTGAGTGTATAAAATCCAATCTGTCAGTTCATCTGAATTCCACCAAAGCACGAGTGTGAGATTATATTAATCCCGGTTGTCTTTCTTCAGGATCTCACCTTGTTCTTTCAGTGTCACTTCCATATTAATCAGAACTTAAACATAGAAACAGTTATTTATTCTTTTCTTTTGTGCAGAGGTCATGCTGATCCTTTAGGTGTTTTATTATTTAAAGTACCGTATGTATTAACGTGTTATGGCTGGTAACCATACATACATCTCAATTATTAACGTTGTTATTGTTGACCGAGTGTTTTCTTTCGTGTTTTGTTTAATTGTTGCTGAGCTATCAAGTTTGTGTGTTTCAGTGTCATGTTGAGATTTGATGCTTTGAGCGAAGCCCCGTGTCTGGACTTGCTGATGTCACCAAGCACTGGTGCAGGATGGGAGGGGCTAAAGGTCAGCATTAACAGGACATGGATCAGTGCTAGTCAGATGTGCTTTTACTCAGTCAGTGTTCATTTGACTCTTCAGAGGATTTGTTTATGTTCAGATAATAGTATCAAGTTTTAAAAACTCAAAGTGGTTTATTTTATTGGACGTGAACACAAATTCTCCCTTTGAGCAGGTTTGATGTTAGCACTGACTGACGGGGTTTACAGACTGTGATAATAAAGTTACAGGGTTTGTGTTCGGAGGACAAAACGCCTCCGAGTTCAGGATCGTCTGCGAGCCAAATCCAGACCAGTGGCAGTATTAACATTTAAATTACGCTTTGATATTCCAAAAGCATTTGTGGAGACATGTATGCTGTTTTTCTTTTTCTTTGCAGTTTGGTGGGTTTGGGATGGAGACTTTTATTATCCTGCTCTTTGTTTTGTTTTTGGAACAACAAAGTTACCGCCTGACTGTGCTCCTTTTACTTCATTTAGATTTATTTTATCAAAGAGCCGATGTCCTGTATTGACTGCAGGCTTACTTATATATTTGAAAAAAATGTATGTTTATTAAAAAAAACACTAAAATAGAAAAATAGAAAAAAGGGAATAGGAAAAAAAGAAAAAAAAGTGTAATTTATATTTTAAGACTGCATGCACAAGACTGGGATAGTCCTATTTAGAATAACAAATGGCAGTGCCTTTTTTATACTTGAGACGTCAACCCCAAATGTAAAAATGGTTTTATATGGACTTTTAGAAACTTGTAATGTTGCAAATGAAACCAGCAACGGCTGAGTCGGGTCACGTTCACGCCGCACACCCTCCTTTCCTAGAATTTATCCCTTTTTATTACGTTTCTAGGAATGCAGACCTGGTTTTATTCATCTTTATGTTGGATTTTTGTTGGTTTTATCAGAACCAATGTTGATTTAATGTATCATCTTTGTTATTTTTTTTTAATTCAAGAAGTTTCCAAGCTGAATTTTTAAAAATGACCTACTAAATATTGGTTTATTCAATTATAAAGTTAGTCCCAGTATAACAGACGTAAACCTGACACAGCCCGACGGTGCTTAGCAGCACTGGGTGTGCAGAATGAACATGAACCCAGACGCCCACGCTGGCTGGTACTTTATAATTCTGATATAAAGTCCTGAACTATTCTGGTCCGCACAATGAAAGATGTGACAGCAAGAATATGTAAGGGTCTTTAACGTGTTTTGTACATTTATTGTGATGTACCAGAATGCTGTGAGTTGGCATGCCCCCCCGATTTACATAAAAACAAACAAAAACAGCTGTTGTGTCTGTTCTTGTTTTTCTGTATCAACATGTACCTGCAGACCTGAAGCGGGGATCAGAATATGCGTTGCTTTAAGTGTTGAAACTGCTTGATTGAATGATACAAAGTTGGTGCAAAAATGGAGCCTTGGGACAGAATCAGCCACATGTTTTCCACAAGTGTCTTCTCCGTGATGATTCCTTTAGATCCCGTACACGAACCCAGCAGATTTGAAATCTGCACGACTGATCTGAAACTATAAGAGCTGGTTTGTGTCTTTTTGGCCACAAGGGGCAGCAGAAACAGCTTGTATTACATTTGTTGTCAAAAAGTTAAAATTCTACTCAAGATCTACAAGAAGACTCAAACCTTTAATTCTGAACATGTAAACATGAGAACTTCCTAACAGCAGCATTCATCAGTCAGGGTTTCTGCAGATAGACACTCTCACATAAAGGTTTATTGTCTTTGATTAAAAAGTCTTCAAAATGAACACAGTACATAAAGTGACACTGATGGTAAGATCAGGACACCCTTCTCAACAAGGCCACAGGAACAACAGCGCTGTTAGTACTCGTCTTCCCTCCAACACACACACACACAACTTCAGCCACTGTGGTACACAGAAACCTGACCGCAGACACTGAAACACTAAATGATGTTTTCTATAAGTCACCACAATGTCACAGAACAACACACACCTGCATTCACAATGTCCATTTGCAGGAAACACACACACACACACAGGGTCTTTCAACACCTCATGTAAATAAAGTGTTTTGATTTGAACCCAGAGGCAGGTTGGCACAGGAAGGCAGTTCCAGGAAAACATTGGAAGGGGTTTGTGTTTATTTATTTAGCAGACGCGACAGCGACGGTGGCACAGGAGTTAAGTGCTCGCCCCGTAATTGGAAGGTTGCAGGTTCGAGCCCCACTCAGTCTGTCGCTGTCGTTGTGTCCTTGGGCAAGACACTTAACCCAAGTTGCCTGCTGGTGGTGGTCGGAGGGACCGGTGGCGCCAGTGCTCGGCAGCCTCGCCTCTGTCAGTGCGCCCCAGGGCAGCTGTGGCTACATCGTAGCTCATCCCCACCAGTGTGTGAATGGGTGAATGACTGATTGTGTTGTAAAGCGCCTTGGGGGGTTCCAGGACTCTAGAAGGCGCTATATCAAATACAGACCATTTACCATCCAAAGCTACTTACAATTTATAACCTATAGGGCATGTTGTGATCTGTGGGGGAAACCGGAGTACCCGGAGGAAACCCACGCATGCATGGGGAGAACACGCAACCCCACTCAGAAAGGCAACAGCCGAGTTTCGAACCTGCAACCTTCGTGCTGCGAGGCAACAGTGCTAACCACTGCGCCACCATGCAGCCCTTATTATGATGCATTTCGATGCCTTCCTTCACAACTTTTAATCTAAAGAATTTCATTAAACTTAACTTAAAAGGAATGCTAATAAAAAATAAAGGATAGCTTATGATGCTGCTATTAAAGCAACACTCTGCAGTTTTGGCTTGCTTTTAGCACCCCCTAGTTTTAATTCACTGTTTTAAAACTGAAACTCTCCTCCTTGCTGTGCGTTTGCGTTTTTAACACCTTAATCTAATTGAAATGTTTTCCCAGTCTTCACTAGTGTCTACAGGAGTGATTCATCACTAAATCAAACAAATCAGCTGTGTTCATGATCAAAAGCATGCAGGAAACATGCTGGAAGTGGACTCCAGTGCTAGCATGTCGGCTAGCTGCTTTACTATTGACTAACAGAGTTCCTGGTGAATAAAATGACCAAGATGCTGAGAGGAGGAATCATGTGACCACACAGAAAGGCTGTAGCGTGTCAGCAAACCCAAACATGGACTCAGAACGCTGGGTGATCCCAGGCAGGCCTGTTACGCTACAAACTGCAAGCGACTAGCCAACAGGATGGGAGCCAGGACCATCGGCTGGCAGCGCGCCTGAACAGCAGCTAGGGTTCGTGCGGCACGCTGAGGATGTGCGATACAAGGACCTCGGGTAGAGACGAAAGGGCATCAGTGACTGAGCGTTGCCCAGTAAGAAGAAAGGGTGAGTGTAGAATCAGTGATGGAACGGGACGTAATCACTACCGCCTGACAAACGTGTTTAGATACAATCATTCTTTTACACTTTCACTCCTTGGTGGTGGTGAGCTACAATGTAGCCACAGCTGTCCTGGGGCGTACTGACAGCAGCGAGGCTGGTGACCACCACCAACATATTAAATTTTCTTGTTCTTGGTTATTTTTTTAAATGCTGCAACAATCAGCAGTTTATCAATTTTGATGATTGAGTTTGATGACAGACGACTGCCAGCAAACAAGTTCATGAAAGTCTTTCTGCATTATATCTTTAAAGTGTGAGATTCACTTTTAAGAAAATAAAGTGCTTTATTTTTTTTATTCTCCAGTTAATTTGGTTTATGGTTTAAATTGGTTTGGAAAACTTTGTTTAATCTGGCTGCAAACAAAATAAAATATCTGCTAAAATTAACAAAGCGTTAAAAATGTGATGAAATATGACGGGACAAAGTTTCTGGGGACATGAATGTTTGATGGTGTTGTCCTATTCTTGAACATTTCTGGCAGTGAGAAGCTGTAAACCTTTAAAATCCTCTTGCTTAATACCTAATTATTAAATATGATTTTAGTTCTACTGCATAATAACGGGATTTAGACGGTTTAGTGTCATAAAATGTTTGATTCTGTTGTGGTTTAGAGTAGAAACTCCTGTTTTTTAAGGACAATGACACATGTTTCAGTAACATCTACACTCATGCACACTAAAAGAGGGTAAAGTCTGTTTCACCATCTGACGGTAAACATGTCCGCCGCTGACCTCACTCTGGAACTGGTCAGGTAAAGCGTCGCCTCATCGGATCGTCACAGACTGAAAAATAACAGTAACACCCTTTCACTGCCTTCAATGAGATGGAAACACACACACACACACACACACACACACACACGTAGCATGGCAGCTGGTCCATGCAGGTGGAGGTAACCCCAGGCAGCAGAAGGAAGAGGAGAAGCTTCATCCTTCTCAGCTCCTGATGAGGGTGAGAAACTCATCGCGGGTTTTTGGATCTTCTCTGAAGACTCCCAGCATGGTGCTGGTGACGGTTTTACTGTTCATCTTCTGGACGCCTCGCATCACCATGCACATGTGGCTGCAGGAGAAGGAGGAGCTTAAAATGACAAATTCATACCTGATCAAAAACATTATAGAATTGATACAGTAGATCAGACTGGAGTGGAAACAGGAATGTTCACTGTGAGGAGAATGTATACTCTGAATGACTAAAAATGAGTTTTTCTGCCAAATACATTCTTGTTTTTTTTTCTTAAAAGTGACAAACAGCAACATTTGAAGACAATTTTGAGTAATTTTCTCTCTGTAGCCAGCTTTAAAGAAACACAACATTCTTCAACAAAGAGTTTGGACTTAAAAAAGAAAAAGAATGGAAATTTAAAATCTTAAATTACTCATTACCCCAAGTTAGTTTGAAGATGTTCAAAGAAACATTAGATTTTATGATTGAAGTGTCCCAACTGCAGCATCGTGTTTCTGCTTCATTATTAATGTCCTGAGATTTTTTTCTCAAATTATCAATAAAAAAATTAACAGAATTTTAGAGAAATAATTTAAACTGAAGGAACAGAAAGATGATGTCATAGGTGAAGCTGGGTCAATACGTACGTCGCCTCGATGACAACGCCGACCCCGGTTGGCTGCAGGGCCTCAGTGATTGCCACGGCGATCTGTTTGGTCAACCTCTCCTGAACTGTGGACAGACAGGAGAGACAGACGGACGGATGGACAGGGAAACACAAACAGTCGAAGCAAACAGATCAGGGACACGGCTGAAGGAACAGCTTCTCTAACAGGATTTCTGCTACCTTGTAGTCGCCGGCTGTAGATTTCTACGATCCTGAAGGAGAAAAATAAGAAAAAGAGTGTTTGACTCTGAGACTTTCAGTTAACCCTGAATTCAACAGGAACTGATGGAAAAGGAAAGCAAATAATTTATTTATTTTTGGCTTTCTCAACCTCTAATGCAAATACACACCTAAAAAGCAGATTCTAGTTTTTGTTTCTGTTTTTTTACTGATGAACTTCCTTCACTGATTTACTTTCTTTAACAATGAAAACACTTAAAACATTTATTTCCAAGAAGTCCTAAAGACCCCTTGAATGTCCTGGCTTTCATAAAAAGCCAGACATAGATATCACTGGATATTGTTTATTTTTGAATGTGTATTCTTTGACTTTGCGGCATATTTTAAAAAGTATTTGGTGCGTTCTAGTTGTCCGTATAATACTAGATTTAATGAACGCATTTCTTTTTTTGTACCCAGGTTAAAGAAGGAAGTGGGAAGACTTGTTTTTAGTGTTAAAGCCCCACTGGACTGGGATAATCTACCTGCTGATTTGAAATCAATCACTTCTTTTCATTTATTTAGGAACGCTGCTTATTTACACGCCTTACCCTTTTGTACTGGCTTCCAAGTAATTTTTGGCTATCTTGAAGGCACAAGTTATTATTATTATTTTTTTTTTTTGCATATTTTCAGGTAATTGTAATATTAATTTTCCCTTAGTTTGTTCTTTTCTTTTTTGGTGTTTGATTTTTTTTTCAGCTGCTTGCTGTCTTGTTGTCTTTCAATTTTTGTGTCGTATGGACGGAGGACCCTCTTGGAAACGAGATGCTTCATCTCAAGAGGCTTTATCCTCCGAAAATATATAAACAAAGGTTTTCTTTTGGAACCTGTCCTGTCCTGGCAGAAGCAGACAGAAAACCATTACATGCCAGAGCAGTTTCACTCTACAGCAGGAGGGATGCGTGATATAATATGCGTTCACAAGTCCAGCGTTGTGGCAATATTACTACCAAGGTTGTCTGCACGAATGCTGCAAAATTCCCGTAACGCCATGCCACGTTTATAAGACGGGCAGTAATACACTGATTTACCGGCATGGTGTGCCTTCTAAAAAGGGCTATGGTTATTCAGTAGCTAGCTCTGCAGCTAAGGTTAGCTAATACTAACAATCTTTTGGACAATAAATCTAAAATGAGAGATTAATGTTGTTTATAAAACTGCACAAATTGTTTTTAGGACAGCAGAAACTGGCCTCAGACTAGCTGTTACCTCATCAATCTGACAGAACTAATCTCCAAATGGAGATTATTCACAAAGTTATCCATGATCACAAAACTGTCACGTTCTGCCCCTGCCTTCCTGACTGTGTCTCTCTCCTGCCCTGATTAGCCCTTATTGTTCTCACCTGTCCCATGTGTTCCTGATTTCCCTGTGTATTTATACCTCCCTCCTTGTGCCAGTCTTTGTCAGATCACTGTTGTTTGTGTTAGCTGTCTGTGTTGTGTTTGTCCTGCCGTTCCCGCTCTATAATTAAAACCATTTTTACTTCATCCGAGCCTGCATCTTTACCTCCTGAGCTGCCTCTCCACACATGGTCCATCATCTCCTCACCCGCAATCATGACAAAAACCACATTTCAAAACTTTAGTTTCACTTGATGACACCAGATCTGATTGAAGCATTTTAAACTACAAAGTAGTAAAACGTTTAAAGTGGGACAAACTGTCCAGCTTAATGAAGAAGACTGACCTTTACCTTCTTTTAAATGTAAGTTTACGTCCGCCATGACGGACTCTGGGTCATTCTTAAGAAAAGGATAAATCCACACCACAAACCTCAGCTGACCACAGTCAGTCATTCTGACTTCCTGTACTTCCTGTGGAAGTGAAGAAACGACCTGATCTTACCCTTCAACCTGCTGCTCTTCTCCCTGAGCGAGAGCACTTTGGATCAACATGACCTCCCTCACCTCAAAGTAAATGTCACAAAACCAAACGAGCGTCATGACGACAGTCTGGACTCAACACGCAGGAACCAGTCATCAGGAAAAAGGGACGCGGCCTCAGACTTTAAATAGCTCTGAAGGGATCCCTCTATGAGCTGCACATTAGTTCCATATTATCATTACCAGCCATTTATTTCTGCTGGAACAGAAGATTCAGCAGGAACAGGGATGCATGCTGGGGCATTGGTAGCACTGTTGCCTACCAGCAAGAAGGCTGCTGGTACAAATCCCACCTGCAAACACAAATCCATGTTTTCCCATGGATGTGAGGGTTTTCTACTGGTTTCCTCTCACAGACCAAACATGCATTTCAGGTTGAGTGGAGACTTTAAATGGTCCCCAGGTGGGAGTGAAAGAAAGTTTGTCTCTGTGTGTCCCTGTGATTGACTTAAGGCCTGTCCAGGGTGTCCCTCACCTCCCACCCAAGAGCCATTGGAGACAGAAACCAGCTCTTAACCCTAGGATTGATGAATGAGATGCAGAAGACAACACGTATTGTTTTATGGACTGACTGAGGAACATGGAGAGAGATAAAAGCTACATTCACTCTCTTAACCCACTGGACCAACAAAACTACACATCTGGGCCCAACTTGTCTTCATTAGGACAGACGGAAAGGGTGAGGAGCAAAATGAGTCAAAATCTATAATCCTAACTCTAAAACCCTGACCCTAACCCCCAGGTCATGATTAGGACAGACACCTTGTGGATGAGGGGTGAGATATGTCCAGATATGTGCTCCTGACTAAAAAGAACAACATGTTCCGAGTTTACCGAGTCACCACCCTCTGTGTGTGTGTGTGTGTGTGTGTGTGTGTGTGTGTGTGTGTGTGTGTGTGTGTGTGTGTGTGTGTGTGTGTGTGTGTGTGTGTGTGTGTGTGTGTGTGTGTGTGTGTGTGTGTGTGTGTGTAGTTCCAGGTTAGTACCATAAGCCTGGGGGTATTGGGGTCAGTGGGATCAGATTCTACACTGGTACACACTCGTTTTAATAATCAGCTTAAACACACACACTCACTAAGACTTGTTCATGTGAAATCAAATTGACTCACCTGGCCAGTTTGCTGAGGCCCAGAACTCTCTTATTAGGAAGGTAACCGATATGAACCTGAACAGAGAAACAGTTGGTGTCATGGCTACATTTTACAGTCAGGAAGTTGGTTTTGTTTTTCTAACATCTGGCACATGCACCAGCAGCAGATTTCACAATCTGGAGTTTCCCCCTTCAAGGAATGATTTTTAAGAATTCCGTAAAAACCATAATCTTACGCTGTACTGTGACATCATAAATATTTTTTTCCCAAGCCCATCCCCCGTCCCATAGCGCCATGCCAGCATCAGCATTAGCCAATAGCGTTAGACTCATGCAAAGATGTTAGTCACAAAGTGTGTAAAACGTAAATAACGGTTAGAGTAGGATTCTAACAGCAGAATTCTCTGGTCAGAGCTGGGATCAAACCTGCGACCTGATTACTGGACAACCCGCTCTACCTCCTGAGCTACTGCTGCAATGAAGTGTAAACAGTAGCTGATCAGTGGCGGTTCGTTCATAGGTGGCGCTAGGGCGTCGCCCCACCGGTCTCACAAAAAGGAGAAGAAGGAATCACAAAAGTTAAAAAACATGAACATTAAACTGAACGCTCTATTCATCATACAGATCATAAGTGCTGTGTATAATCTGTTTTTAAATGTGGTTTAAAGATTTTCTCTCACACTTTTACCATGAACGAATCATCTTGTGACGTATTTCCTGTTCCTTTTCGAGCGCAGCAACCATTAAACCTACGATATAACTGGCGCATGCGTGCTGGATCCCCCTCCAATACAAGGAATAGGAGAGCCTTTGGTCGCAGGCCCAATCCCAATACTTGCACTTCCACCCTTTCGCCCTTCAACTGCACGATCCATTCTAAGGGTGCGAGTGCATAGGGTGTCCCAATCCTCAAGTGTGGAAATTGACCACGCCCCTTTTGCACCATTGATCCGCGCTGTGCCCAAGCCCACATCGAAGCTGACTTGGGCGACGGGTATTACTCACAATCCATTGCTGTGTGAGTACTTTCGGAAGGTGGAAAAATGGCTCCAGTACCTTTTCTGAAAATATGCAATTTCAAACAAAAGTTCATTTTAAGATGATTAATGATATTTATTCATGCTCTGAATGTTTGAGACTAATATTTATTATGATCAGCAATGAATGTAAATTTTGTCAAGAAATTATTTGTTTGAAAGTTGTTAATTAAGACTTTTTTATAAAGTAGCACAAACAGCGGCCAGCATGCGATGCGGTCGATGACGCAACGCTCCCTGTCCCATTACGGCAAATAGCTGCACAATTGTGTACCACACACTTGAAGCCTCACTGCACACTTCCTCAAATGCTCTTAGCTGAAGACCGTAGGGCGCAGTATAAGTACTGGGATTGGGCCGCAGAGGTTTGCAACCGAAACTGGGTTGAATCTCAGCTCAGCTCAGGATGTTCACCCAGAACCAGAAGCTCTCCACAGTTCAGCATTCTTTTATTTAAAATTATTTTTCATTTTTTTAGTTCACCGTTCTTTGTTCCTTTTAGAGCAGCTGAGCACACCTCGTGGAGCTTTTTTATTATGGAGAACAAGAAAATGATGGAATGTGGCATCGGAAACTTGCAAACACTCACCTGCAGGTAAAAAAGCCCAAATCAGTCAGGAATCAGCTCAGTGTGATGTTGGGACATTGGATTACACAAACTCAGTGGATTTTTTATTTATTTTATTTTTTTACCATAACACGAATTATTATGACCATAAACCAGCAAAGGGAAGACTGAATTTACACCTTTGACTTCATGAAACTAGCTTTGTTTTGCCGCTACGTTGCCCCGTGAACTTTGCTGGTAGAGTGATGGTACTTATAATTGTTGTAAAGAGGAGAGTCTGGGCTTTAATTTAAATGGCTGCTCCTGTGGATAGAATCATATTTCATTGTTGCTATTGTGTTTTTCTCGATATTTGCATTTGGCTTTTTTCAGCCTTTTTATTTAGCAGCTTATTGTCATTGGGTGTTGCTGAGGTAGAAAATGTGGATTCTGTCGTTTAGAGGAGCCTCTTCATGTTAAGTATGTGAGCAGTTTGCATTTGTTGGTGCATGAATGTGGTGCCCCCCAGGGGTCATATGTACTTAGCCCATCTGAAAACAGATGGCAAAAATGCACCTAACCAAATATATAATTCACCAGCCGCCACTGAAGCTGACTAAGCAATGCCAATCTAACTTGCAACTGATTTAAGACAAAATTGCAAATAAAATAAATAAAACTTCAAACTAATTAGAACATGTTTAGGAGGGTTTGTGATTAAATCGTTGCAAAACCCCTACAAACTCTGATTGGATGTCATCATCTATTTGAAGTTTTTTCAAACCATTTTAGCCCAAATTCAGTGACAAGTAAACATGTTTTCTTACAATTTTGTGTCTAAGTAGTTGCTGTAATACTTCAGTGTTTCCTCACATGCATGTGAAACATTAGACTAGTGAACTGATGAGGCCGGAGGTTCAGCACACACCTACACAGGTTACCGGTTTCTGTAAATCTCAGATAATCACCAACATGAACGTAGCTTTGACTTTAGAAATAGGGGAGACACAACCGGCAGTGAGGACCGGGGGGAGGGTGTCTTTACAGTAAGTACACAAAATATATGTAATATGTAATGGGTCAACACAAGCGGTTGTTTTACGCTTGGTCCTAGTGCTCCAGGGGCGTGTTCAGGGGGTGGCCTGGGGTAGCACATGCCACCCTTGGAACCTGATTGGCCACCCCACTGAATTTCCTTTAAAGAGACTTTTTCACAAAAAGCTTGGGGTCAAAAAGAAAAAGCATAACCATTGGTGCCACCCATGCACAAAGAGGTGCACTACCTGGGCCACCCCATTTTAAAAGATCTGACCACACCACTGTAGTGCTCAACCAGTGTCTATTTAATATAGTGTAATTTTGTTTTGGATGGTAAAAAGTGCAGGGGACAAAAATGTAACTTGGAAAAAGTTGGTGGGAAATCCCCCGCCCCCCCAAAAAAACTACGTCCATGATCACCAAGAGTCACATATTAGCATCAACATGACCATGAGGCTGAGTGAGCGACAGTAGCAGGAGATGAAGATCTGAGCAAGCAGGAGGAGTCAGCAGCAGGAGCTCCACGGCTGTGGATGGCTGGAGGCTCTAATTCTCCTGCACACCAACACAAGCGAGCTCTACTCAAATGTCAGGCCCCATTTGTAGTCTGGAGAAGAGAAAGGGCAGCAGCGACGAGCATGCAAAGATCTCGTTTTATTCACTTTTTTCTTGTGTTCCGTCTCTGCTGCAGTGGCCTGATAACACACACATGAAACAGGCTGCTGCTCCACTCATGTTTACCCAAACACACGCCGGAAGGTGTGATGGAGACGCGTCTTTATTCAGACTCAATTAGCTCAGGAGTGGTTGGAGAGGCTGTTTTTATTTTTATCATTCTTAGGACAGGTTGCTTTGAGGAGATGAGTTTAGGCATTCAGAAGACGCCACCAAAACCAGTAATCACAGATTAAGATGTTCTCTTTCTGATGGTTTTAATCTATTGTAGCTTGTGGTGAGATGTGAAGTTTAAAGGCCAACGTTAACTCTTCACAGCAGTGAGGAACTCGTCAGAGAAATCTGCATCTCAGGATAACAAAAAGCAGGAGGAAGAATGAGAATTTCACTGCAGATCTATTATTCTAATTCTCTTTTTTTCATCTAAAAATATCCAGGGAACAAGTGATAAGACCTGTAATAAAGATCTCTCTTCCACAGCTGACACCAGAACAGGCGGCGGCTACCTGGACCCCATCTGCTGAGGGGAGTAAGTGTTTGTGTGATTCACTGTCATCAGAACCCATTTAAACTGACGGAAAAACATCAGCTGCTGCCTCCTTTTGTTTTAAAAGACACACACCTGCAGGTGAAGACGGAGGGATGGAAAGAGAAGGAACAGAGAGGAGGAGTAATGAGGGAGCAGCAGAGAGGAGGCTGAAGATAAACAGATCCCAGCTAATCTGATTGCTCCTCTGCTGCTCAGAACAATGGCCTCCACACAAACACCAGCAATTGGTTCGTAAACTCTGCTCAGATGTTTCTGATGAGATTCTGAGTCCTAAATATGAAAAAGAAAAATACATGGCTGCCCAGCTGCAGGGAAGTGAGGCATTCGTTTATGAAGCCCTTGTCAGCTTATTGAATTCACGCACCCAAGCAGTCTGAGCTTTTTTCCCATCATCCACGTCTCTGCATCAGATGATGACACACAGCTCTGATGTCATGAGGGGTCCAAATGACTGTGCAAAGACAGGTTTCCTTCTAAACACTAACACATCCCTACAGAAACATCCAAAATGAGAGGATACTATACTTCATAAAAAATATTATGTTCTCTCATTATCAGCTCATGTTTGAAGGGAAAAGACCCACAGAACACTTTGTGTTGGTGTTTAATTTAGAGAACAGTCACTTCTGCATTTAGGATTAAAGGTGCATTATGTAGAAATGAAGTAAAAGTGAAATCCTTTGGTAAAATTTGGTTACTGCAACCACTTAAACAACTCTGGAGCTTTTTACAATTGTCGGCGCAGCAGTAACTCACTCACCACTCACTAATGGTAAAAGGTAGTTACATTCCTCCTTCCTTTGTTTTGAAAGGAGAAAAACTGACAATATGTTCGAGTATAAAACATGCTTCAGTATGACCTTCCATCCAAAATCACTGAAACATTAGACTCTTTGGGGGTTGTCTCACTTTAAAATTCTCACTATGTTCATACATACTGCACCTGTACGTCATTTTATATTTCATTTATTGTTCCGTGGTTTTAAATTATGATGTGTTTAAGTCAATCAAAAGTAAACCATAAAGCATGAATCAAGTGGCAAACCAGGGGAAAAATGTTAATATCTTTCTGAAATCAGCTGTAAAAAAACTTATTGTGGTTTAATTCATGTTAAATGTGTTTAAAAATGCAGAAAAATGTGGCAAATAGTTTAAAACAGGTACCTCCTTTTTTCCTCTGATGGTAATCCAGGAAGTGCTAACAGTTGAAGGGGAGGAGCTTAATGCTTATACAGGAACCAGCCAGTAGGGGGCATTTGTTTGGTTTTGTGTTCTTGTAAAGTTTAATGAATTCATAGCTGGATAAGAAAGTTTATGTCAGGAAAAAACTAAAACACAAACAGGAAGTCTGCAGAGCTGGTTTCCTTCTAATAGGCCATTGTCAATATTTATTGATTTCTTTTGCTAATGGCAAAAATACCAACAAGATCACGACCCTCATCAACAAAATGATTATGACCTTCAGAAGTGTGATTTCTGGAGAGACTGCTACCAGAACCCACTGGTCCAGTCCACGTCTGCTCTTTTGCTGCTACGTTTTTGTATGTCTCACCCTGCCAAAGATGGGCACCAGGTGGTGCTCACACATCGAGAACATGTCGATGTCTTTGACGATCACCATCTCATCGTGGTCTTCATCAAAGATGGCGTCGTTCAACACGTCTGTGGAGGAGAGGACGGAGAAGGTGAAACATAAAAACCATGATTTTGAATGCTGATCCTCCATCTTTGTCATTCATTGTTAAATGTACTTTTGTGTTTTTTCTTCATAATCATGTTTGTTACAGGAACCAGTCCTGCATCACTGACATTCAGCTCCTGCTTATGATGAACTCCTGTTTCTGTCTGACAAACACCGCCGTCTAATTACAGCTCCCTTTTTACCTTCCTGCTGTTGCTTTATTGCATTTTTTTTCTGTCGGCGGGGTTCAATAAACCGTTGTATCTGTTTGTGACGACACAGACGACGTTTGCTATCATGGCGGCTCTTTTTAATTTCCTGGCTGGCTATCTGTCAGAGGGTAGAGGGAACCGAAAAAGGATGAGGTCACACAAACAGAAAACACACATGTGGCTTTAGTTCCACTTTAAACAGGAATCGTGGAATCTGGATGGGACACACGTTAGGAACATTAACCTATTTCTGGTATTTCTGCATTTCTAATTATGAAAGCTTGGCTGAACCTTAATCATGACGACGTTTTCAGCATCAGCTATTGTCAATGTTTCATTTAACTTTGTTCCTGAAAGAATTTTATATAATAAATTCACCTGAAAACCAGACAACCATCATGTCTCCTGCATTCATAGCTAATTCACAACACGATGTCAGAAACATCATGAAAATATGTCGAATAAGAACATAAGTGGCTTCTCCAGCAGGAGCTGCACACACTGACTGACGATGAGGGGAAAGAACACTGAGTCAATGGTAATTCAATAAAGGAAGGAGGTGAGGGTGAGGGCCAGCCCAGATGTGACAAAGAGGAGCAGGTTTTCAGGTAATGACGGCGTTACTCATCACCTGACTGCAGCTGAGTGTCAGACGGGTAACGCAAACGACGTAAAGCTCTGATCAGAGCAGGAAATCAGGAAGTGAACAAACACTTTTGGAACTGATTCAAAGTCTTGTGCACTTTAACCAACTCATTTCCTGTAACAGAATCAGGGTCAGTCTGGTCTCGTTAATTTCATTTTGCAGAACGACGACTCCCAACATGCAGTCAGTCTGAACTAGCAGGAAGTCACCTGGGTGACTCTGGGTGATGAGTACTTGTGGTCTCACCTGGTGTTGAAATGTTTGCACAAGCACACCGGCTCTTGCAGCCGGCCAAGGAACAAAACACATTTAGTCTGTGTGCAGGAACACTTTAGTGACAAGGTAAACCCAATAAACTCATTAGGCTGATTATTGTTTGTTTAAGTTTTCTATTTTTTCAATTTTGATTTTTAACATAATTTTGTACACAATATCATCAATGCAATATTCATACAGTGGGGCAAAAAAGTATTTAGTCAGCCATCGATTGTGCAAGTTCTCCCACTTGAAATGATGACAGAGGTCAGTAATTTACATCATAGGTGCACTTCAACTGTGAGAGACAGAATGTGAAAAAAAATCCATGAATTCACAAGGCAGGATTTTTAAAGAATTTATTTGTAAATCAGGGTGGAAAATAAGTATTTGGTCACTTCAAACAAGGAAAATTTCTGGCTCTCTCAGACCTGTAACGTCTTCTTTAAGAAGCTTTTCTGTCCTCCACTCGTTACCTGTATTAGTGGCACCTGTTTGAACTCATTATCTGTATAAAAGACACCTGTCCACAGCCTCAGACAGTCAGACTCCAAGCTCCACTATGGCCAAGACCAAAGAGCTTTCGAAGGACACCAGGAAAAGAATTGTAGACCTGCACCAGACTGGGAAGAGTGAATCTACAATAGGCAAGCAGCTTGGTGTGAAAAAAATCAACAGTGGGAGCAATTATCAGAAAATGGAAGACATACAAGACCACTGATAATCTTCCTCGATCTGGGGCTCCACGCAAGATCTCATCCCGTGGGGTCAAAATGATCATGAGAACGGTGAGCAAGATTCCCAGAACCACACGGGGGGACCTGGTGAATGACCTGCAGAGAGCTGGGACCACAGTAACAAAGGTCACCATCAGTAACACACTACAATGGCAGGGAATCAAATCCTGCAGTGCCAGACGTGTTCCGCTGCTGAAGCCAGTGCATGTCCAGGCCCGTCTGAAGTCTGCAAGAGAGCACATGGATGATACAGCAGAGGATTGGGAGAATGTCATGTGGTCAGATGAAACCAAAGTATAACTTTTTGGTATAAACTCAACTCTTCGTGTTTGGGGGAAGAAGAATACTGAGTTGCATCCCAAGAACACCATACCTACTGTGAAGCATGGGGGTGGGAACATCATGCTTTGGGGCTGTTTTTCTGCTAAGGGGACAGGACGACTGATCCGTGTTAAGGACAGAATGAATGGGGCCATGTATCGTGAGATTCTGAGCCAAAACCTCCTTCCATCAGTGAGAGCTTTGAAGATGAAACGTGGCTGGGTCTTCCAACACGACAATGATCCCAAACACACCGCCCGGGTATCAAAGGAGTGGCTCCGTAAGAAGCATTTGAAAGTCCTGGAGTGGCCTAGCCAGTCTCCAGACCTCAACCCCATAGAAAATCTGTGGAGGGAGTTGAAAGTCTGTGTTGCTCAGCGACAGCCCCAAAACATCACTGCTCTCGAGAAGATCTGCATGGAGGAATGGGCCAAAATACCAGCTACTATATGTGCAAACCTGGTAAAGACCTATAGTAATCGTTTGACCTCTGTTATTGCCAACAAAGGTTATGTTACAAAGTATTGAGTTGAATTTTTGTTATTGACCAAATACTTATTTTCCACCCTGATTTACAAATAAATTCTTTAAAAATCCTGCCATGTGAATTCATGGATGTTTTTTCACATTCTGTCTCTCACAGTTGAAGTGTACCTATGATGAAAATTACTGACCTCTGTCATCATTTTAAGTGGGAGAACTTGCACTGTCGGTGGCTGACTAAATACATTTTTGCCCCACTGTATGTGTTCAATTCTAATGCTAACAAAAATGAGTGTGTCTGTGTCCTTTATGCTGCAAAGTTCTGGAACCCAAGTTTCCTTTTTATTCTTTGTTTTTAATGATTGAAGGTTACAATAATAGCTTATTGTATTTTTGTGTTTATGTGCTGCTGTAGCAAATTAATTTCAATCGATAAAGTATATACTCTCTACACTTAAACCAATTAAAACACACCTTTTTCAATCTATTTACTCTTCAGTCTGGATAAATCCAAGAATTCTGTGAATGTTGAGCAAATGATCTGCAGAGAAAATCCTTAAAGCTTGTAGGGTCAGATTTTGAATATCTAATCTGTTTCACAGCATTCCACAGTGCACCCTGACAGAAATCCACCCAGGACCTCCATTTCCACTCAGATACAACCAATAAAGAAACAGAACAAGTTATAGGGAGCTTGACACCTTTAGACATCATTAACTTTTGTCCAGATAATTAATCACAAATAACACTCGGGGTTCTTATAACGTTACACATCTCAGTGTAACCCATCCCCCCCCCCCCCCCCCCCCCTCGTAAGGTTCTGCAGGTCATGCGGTCCACAACAAGAGGATTTGAGGCTCAGTGATGGAAGCTGGGCCTGTGACCTGCACGAGCAAATGAAGAAAAATAACCCATATTAACCAAACTAAAGGAGACTTTACTAATGCCAACAAAATACTCAACCTCCATATGTTTTTGCTTGCTTTGAACCAGTCAAAGGGGAGGCTCTTGTAACAGCCTATCAGCAGAAAGGTGGTTTAACACCACCGCCTGAATGACCACACACACACACACACACACACACACACACACACACACACAGACACACCATCATCACCATTGCCATCTCCTGCCCAGAGCCAGGAGGAGCTCCAGGTAAAACAATCAAATGTGAAAATCAGGATAAAATAAGGGCCCCACTGCATTCCTTTCTTTACAGCTTCATAACACACAACAACCCTCACAACAGCAAAATACATCCAGATGGAGCCCTGGAGGGGCAGATCCCTGAATCCAGCCACTCCAAATCGTCGTAGGGTGGAGGAACCAGCCCATGGACCAGACAACTTGGGAGCTATAGTTCTACCAGAACGGCAACATGACACAGCAGATTCTCACAGAGACCCAAATGGGTCGAACCGTTTCTGTCATGCATTTCACTCTTGACCTGAGTCTGCACCAATCATGGCCTAAAGCCCACTATGACGTCGAGTCATACCATAATAATTACAAATAATAGTAATTAAATTATTATGTTTCTGTAATTTCAGACAAAGCAACTTCTATGAAGGAAAATAAGGTCTGAATCAAGCAAATCCAGATAAACAGTAAGATGGAATGTTATTAAAATAATGTCAGAAACTACTTCAATTTAATTATTTTGTGTTATAAATATGCAGCAAATAGGTAAAGGAACCATATTTGCAAAATCATCTGATTTTTGTAAAAACCTTTCGTTAAAATATTTAATTTTTGAGGAATCCAAATTTCTAACCCACAGCTTTTATTTGCTTATGATGATTTATCTAAAAAAATATAATTTTACAGAATATATTTTACATTGTTATTATTTCTGATTAATTTGTAAATTATAATCGTAGTTCTAAATGGCCTTTATCAGTGAATAAATGAGCTCTATCTGTGACGATAATATCAGATCTCATGGTGCATTTACTATAAAGAAAACAGAAATTGTATTAAATATTGACTAATTCTGATCAAGATCATTTATGGTTTGTTTATGAGAAACAGTTGATAACAATAATTTGGTGCTCTCATGATGCATTTGTGAAACAGCAAAAAAAAATCTGTAAATAAACACACAGTTAACATGTGACATTGCCTCCAACATGATGATATTTAATAGGCAACAAGCTGTAAGATTTTTTGCATGTTTGATGCTCTGATTTTGCAAACGAAAAATCAACTTTTGCCGCAAAAACAAACAAAAAATAAACTCTTTGCACATTTAGGTCTTTCCTCTTTAAAATGTCACTTGACCTGCTGCTGAAACTGGTTTGCATGGCACGAGGTTTACAGAAGAGCCTGAAACCTGACATGGTGCTTCTGGGAAGTAAAACAGCCAAAACAGTCATAACAAAATTCTGATCAGAACCAGCATGATCAGCTTGCTGAGCAGTAGATCATTAATTAAACACAACCTTGTGTCTAATAACCTCCCTGGCCCGCAGATCCAGGGGGTGTTCTGCTGAAACTTTCCTCCCCTGTCAGCTGGACCACCTGTTGAGTGCCTCCGGAACAAATCACCTCTGAGCGGGTTTGTGGATTTAAAAACTCACCGATAATTTTCTCCTGGTAGCCCTTGGTGAAGAACTGCATGGCGGTCGCGGCTCTCCATGGGGTCTTCAGGAGCCCCTGCCGCTGCGGGTCTTCCCCGAGCCCCCGCAGGATGGTGGTGTAGGCTGCGGCCAGGGACGGCAGGCTCATCTCGTTGTCCTCCACGCTCCTGGTGCGCTCCTCCTTCCAGCTCTCCATCACCGAGGCGGCGGTGCGGTGCGAGCCGGGCTCCGCTGCCGGTGCGGCGGCGTTCCGCCCGGTGCCCCCCACTTGCCGCTTCACCACCCCGTCGAAGTGTCCGTTGATGACGGAGCCGCCGTCCCCGGTGTCTTTCCTCTCGGCTGAAGTGTACTTAGTCTGTTTGGAGTGCTCCATCACTTCCTGCTTCTCTAGTTGGTCCAGTTTTAGCGGCTTGTTTGTTTGGCTGACTCGACTTTGGTCTTCTTTACCTGCGTTTAAAGCGCAATCTCAGCAGCATCCGCACACTTTATAAGAGCGGATAATCCAAGGAGCGCTCTAATTGGCTGAGATGGATCAGGGGGCGGGGGCTAATCCCTTTGACTCATTCATAAATTAACACACTGATTGTTTTTACACAGGCTATTTATTACTCTTTCGGTGATTATATACATCTTTTCTTAGTTCACATCAGACTTTTCATTAATCTGACATTTCTGATATTCTGTTTTATAATCCATTAGAATATTTATTATCCTTTTTTTCAGGGGTTCTCAAACTTGCCAGGAGGTAAAATATTTTTCCCATGTTGTGGCCAGTTTCACTAGGTTTTTATCTGGGGAGTGTGATCATCACCCTTTTGCTGGAACAAATCTGTTTGTGAGGGGGAGATGCCACAACCTGGCTGGTTTCATTTGCTACACATAGAGACACAACTCATTTTATTCTTCCATCATCTTTCTCCAGAAAGCCACACTTGTGAAAACTGTTCTTACTTCTAATTTCAGCTGGTTTCTCTTTTTCATTACTTGAAATATAAGCCCACTTTACAAATTACAGTAACTTAAAGTGTGTTTACGAGAACCCCTGGGGGTCCAGGACCCCTGTTAGAGACCCACTACCTCAGGTGGCCAGATTCCTGCATTCTCATTTTATTATATTTTATTCAAATGTTTATTTAGCCAGAGTAAAGTTGATCAAATGAAATGTTGAATTTACTTTAAGTTATGTCTCCACTAAACCTAGTTGTATGTTAGATATATTTTAATCAGCGATGATTATGTGACTTGGCATTCAGTGAAACCTACATTTTATTTCATTCTAATGCAATTAATTGGCTGAGTGTTTTTCACATCCTTGTTCATCTTTTTACCATTTTGTTTGAGTCATTTTATTGCTTTGATGCTCTTTTATTTTAGTTTTATTCTGTTGGTTTTTAACCAGCAACTATTTGGGAAGCACTTTGGTCAGCTCTGCCATTGTTAAAGTTGCTATTTAAATAAATGTGACCTTGATACTCTTTCCGTTTAAGCAGGCTTACTGGAACCAGGTGACACCGTTTGGTTAATTAAATCCAACATTTAATTTGTAAGAGTGGAGTTAAAACAGTAAAGGGAAATAAATCTCATGCGTTACTTAAAGAATAAAAAAATACAAACGTTGGATTTTGTAGTCCAAATAAGTTACTAAAAAAAGACTGGTCACCCGAACATTACTTTTTAAACGTATTTTTCTTTCTTGGGTGGTGGTGTGTGTGTGTGGGGAGGGCTCTGTTCTACTGTTAAAGATGCATTATGTAGAAATGAATTAAAAAATGACATCCTGTGGTAATATTTAGTTACTGCAACCCCTCATAAACCACTCTGGAGCTTTTTGCAGGCCGTCGTCAGATTACAAACGTCGGCGCTGCAGGATTAGCGCACAGGAGACACGGCAACCCTAACCCCACCTTAAATCAAAATGACATCCTTGACTATTGAGCCTAAATAATTTAAACCTAGAAACGTAAAACGTGTGTAAAATAATTATATTGGGAAATAATTCTCTTTCAGAATCTACTTGAACTTTCTACACCAGCAGAAATAATGTTCACAGATTAAATCTGAACATAAACATTTATTAAATGGTTACAATACAGAAAAGACATTTAATAAGAGAAGAACCAGAAGCAGCAGAAGCTTGAAGTCCGTCCCCGATTCATCATTAAACCAGGTTCTCCTGAGAACCCCTAAACACCAACCTGAACAAGTATTTAGTCTTTGCTGAATGCAAATGCAGAAAGCTTTGAGGCGGCGTCCAGGTTTTTCTTCTTTGCGTTGTTTTCATCATCTTCTGTCCCTTCATTCTCCACACCTCCTTCTGTTCTCTTCCTTTTCTTCATCTCTGCCACTTCGCCGGTTTGTCCTTTTGCTCTTTCTGTCCACGACTGAAACAGAAATAAAGACATGAAACGCACACATTCATTAGCCATCGGAACACAACCGCCAGGCTTTGGGCTGCAAACACCTACATGGCGATGACTAACACACATGGACACTCGATTGTTCAGTTGGAAATTGCATCCTGTCATGCATAATCACTATTGACAGGCTGCATCTCTTTGGCCTTGTGCTTTTATTTTTTCCCTCCTCTTTCTCTTCAAGCTGAGACAAAAGGAAGCGTTTTCCTGGACGTAATAGAGCTGGGATGAATCATCGAGCCTGTTGAGTGGACCAGAAGCACGCACACAAGGCGCGCCTCATTATGAAGCTCTGTCATTAACTGCGAGCATATTCACTCAAGCAAACACACAAACACCACCAGATTGGAGCAGTTCGGTGTGAAGATCATACTATATTTGGCTTTTAAGCGTCTTTTTCATCATCTTCTTGATTTTGTACTCAAGTGGATACCTGTCATCAGCTGAGAAAATACACCGACCAAAGCATGAAAATAAATTCCAAAATGCTAAAAACCTCAGAAAAGATAAGAGATTTTGCTTTGGAACAGAAGCTTCTCAGCACCTCTTAACATCAAATTTGACCAAACTGGTCCCAGTGATCAGTCTGTGTGGCACCAGTTTGTTCTGGTTCACATAGAACCAGGAGGTACAGGTGGGATTGTGGAGACCAATGAAGAATAAAGATGGACGGCAGGTCTCCATCTATACCATGTAGTGTTTTCACTGTAAAAATAACAAATTACAATTAAATGTATTAGAAATTTAAATATTTGAACAATCAGCAGCAAAATAAGAACTGTGTTAATAAATAAGTCAAAACTGTAAAAAAAATATGTATTTGATTTCTGCCGGTTTTGCGAAAAGATTATGCGCAAAGGGCAGGGTTTCCCCCGGTGCTGTACAAGCCTGGCAGTCGCCAAGCTTTGTTGGTCAACCGCCAGGCCAAGCGTGGTCCGGACCGCCCCTCCCCGGCTCTACGTTCTCCGCGGACGACGCACGGCAGCGAAGCGGTAGCAGAGCACAGCAACCCCCCACGTCCCAACAGACGTCTTTTCTGGCCGTGACATCGTCTCATTTGGACGTTTAATAATTAAAATTTGGGCTTCTTAATTACTGTAAAATAAAATATATCATTACTGTAATAAAATCTCTGGAATAGAAAACATTTCCGTATGCCATCTGAATAGAAGACTCATATGTCCCTGGCTGGATTTGAACTCAGGTCCCCAGCATGTAAGTCCTTACCTTACCAGTTGAGCCATCTCTGACGTGTACATGAAGTCACCTAGCTGACGCACACTTACAGCTGATTCACAACATGCTACATGTTAAACTGTACGTAACTAGTCGTCAAAATTATATAATTAATTATACGTGTAGCTGTAGACATGTACAAATACATCTGTTACATATGTTTTAATAAACTTTAGACACCCGGCCGCGACCATTATTGGCCATGGACCCGTAATATCGTCGTGACTATTGTTTGCTGTTAGTATCAACCAGTGCGGCCATGTTTGTTCTGCACTTGATACTATTGTGAAAACTAAGTCCCACCCTACAGCACAGTACTGACACACGATTGGTCCGGTCTATTTTAGGCCGGATGTTGGTCGGTTTCATGAGGAGCGGTACAAGATGGATTCTCCCGAGTTTGGAAAACTCCAAATCTCGCGAGAATTCATCTTGCAGCGCAAGGTTAGAAGAGGAATGCTGCGTGTGCTCGTCCCCTCCGCTGTAATAAAGTAGATAGGGACAAAGTTACTGCCTTCCTGTTTTCTACCAACTACAAAACATGACAGTAAGAGCGACTTGTCAGGATTCATTTAATGGTAGCTGTAGTTGTGTTTGGAACCCTAACTTTATTTTCACGTTCCTTTCCGTGCCTTTTTGTTGACAATTAACCTGTTGGTGTTTTGTGTACTGCGGGCGCAACATAATAAAATCATAACTGTACACATACTTGAGTCAAAACAAATAATGACCAACTCACTATTGGAAGCCTCATATCACCGAATAGAACCAAACAAACAAGTCTTACGTCAAAACATATCGCTGAAGATGTTTTCATCGTAACTTCTGTTAGCATCCTGGTATTAGCGTTAAACTATTAGCCTGATGTGTGACATCTCACTTGGTCCAACAGGTGAAGGGCTTCCCCTCTGCTACGCTCAAACCAATTCCAGCGCAGTACTTTAACGGCTGACACATAAATAGCCTAATTCAACAATGAAACCTCACATGATGGGTTGGGGTTTCTGATTAAATCTGCGATTGCACACGTGTCCACTGATGTTGAGATGATTGTGACAGGACGCTGTTGTGTTCTGGTGAAACGCCGTAGCAGCGGCCTGTCGGGTCCTCAGCGGTACCGTGAGTAAACAGCTGATCGACGCAGCGGTTGCTGCAGCTGCTGTATACTGAATCTACAACGACAATCTTAGTTTGTTTTTTTGCCGAGTGTATTATGGACGTACATTTTTCTTTTGGACTTTATCTGAACTGAACTGAATTTATCTGAACGGAACTGAATTTATCAGATAAATTCAGTTCCGTCAGATAAACGCTCACACTGTCACAAGCTCTACTCCCCAGTTCCTTATATAGACAAACACCTGTAAGCCTCTTAACTTGAAATGGGCTAAAATAATCAGCTGGAGATCAGATTTGGACAACAGAATGTTTTTCTGTTTAGTGCAGAATAAACCTGCGGGTTTCATACCAGTCGCTCATCTGCGGTCAGCGTCCTGAATTGTCCCATCGCTTCCTTAATGACGTCTGACTCATCCAGGTCTGGATTATCAGCCAAGATGCTCTTCCTGTTCTCCTCCAGCCACAGCTGGAAGCCCGTCTTTGGCCTGAAATCATACAAGTATTTTGTTTCCATTTCAAAACAAAACTTTCACTAACCTGCCCTTTTTAAAACCACTGTACCTCTTGTTTTCAGCGTTTTCTGCAGGTGAGGTTGGAGGTGGGACGTCTGCTTGTTTCTGCTGATCTGCAGCTGGTTCTGGGTTCTCCTGGGTCTTCTGATGAGTCGTCTTGGTACCAGTCATCTGAAACAGAGTGGACTGATTCTGCAGAAACAAGATCCAGGATTACAATAGCACCAACAGCATCCTGGATAGGGCACCTGTATGAATATGATCACAGGATTTTCCGCTTAAGTTAAATTATGAATTGCACATGACTGAGGAGGGTTGCACCTTGGATTTGGCCCTGGGCGCCAGCGGTTTGAGGACGGGGGGTTTATTCTGTCGCCCTGCAGGCCCGCTGAGGGTAGCAGACTTCCTGCTGGATGTCATGTTGTCCAGGATGTTTGTCACTCGAGGCTGACCAGATGAAGACGTGGTTTTGCCAGAACCAGCAACCTGAACGCAGCACATTTAAAAATAAACTAGTCTGATTTGGACTTCCTGGTGAAAAAAACTGTAGAGGCTTTAGAACTGAAGTCTGACGATTTCTAATATACTGTGGGCAAAAGACTGGGATTACTTCTAATAAAGGTGAAGGAAATCACCTGTCAGTGACTTAAGGTTTGGTCCTGATGAGCAAGCCCACAATGCCCCCGGCTGGTATAACACAGTACATTTGTTACCGAATAAATGTTTCAGTTCTGATTTATCAGAAATTAACTGGTTTATATAATTTAGATAATCAATTATAAACAATGTTCCAATTAATGATGAAACCAAAGGACTTCATGGTGGAGACTGTTACAGAGACAGGTGATCTTACCTTGAAAGGATTTGCTCGTCCAGCTTTACTAACTAGAACAGAAAAGGGAAAAGCAGGCTGAACAACAACATCTAGCCAACATATCATGAGTGAATTTTACAGAAAACAGGACAAACTAGACCCTTGAGACCAGCTGGGAGGACCTGAGGAGTAGGGTTGGGCATCTTTTGATTTTGAACGATTCCGATTTTGACTCCAATTCCTTGTTTCAATTCTGGTTCCTATCGATTCCCGATTCCGATTCTTTGAAGACATGACATGTTTTACATGAGCCAGCTACCCACAGGTCCTACTTGATGAAATAATCTTAACTTCAACATGAATTTTAATTCTATGAAGAATATCATCACCTTCATTTAGACATAAACATGTTTTGGAGAAAAAAAGAAAAAGACTTGCAGCACAACCAGTGTGTTTGTTTCTGACCACAACCAAAGTCTGGAAGAATCCTCTGGGATGAGAGGCTAAATATTCTCCAACATATCCAGAAACGTCCAGCTGTTTTCAGCTAACACTCTCAGGATGATCATGTCCAGGATGACTGAGAACTACACCTCCATGCTGCAGCAGCATTCAGTCAGAACAGGAAGTGAAACTTAGATTGTTACTGACAGCAGCTACATTTAACTGATTTTAAACATTAAAACTCTCAACAGAAATAGTTCAGAAAGGAAATTAAAATGTTCACAACTTTGCATGTGATTTATTATTATTTATTGTGGCAGAAGCTGGTGTGGTCCACCAGAGAAGCTGCTCTAGCATGATGACTTTAATTATTCTACAGGTTATTGTTCAGCCTTCTGACACACACACACACACACACACACACACACACACACACACACACACACACACACACACACACACACACACACACACACACACACACACACACACACACACACACACACACACGAGTGTTGGTGAGCGGCTGTGTCTGACTGCTGACGCTCCGTGTGTTTTTATTTCTGCAGTGAGACAAACTCACCTCACACCGTCCAGAGTTTGTTCTTTAAAGCTTCTATTAAATCCACCGTGTTGACGTATTTAACAAGTTTCCTCCACGCTACAGGAATTAAAGTTTACGTCACGGAGTAAAAGTTCGGCAGACGCGTTTGTTTATATCTGGGAGGGGGAGGGAGACTCGTGCTGCACACAGACAGCTGCTGTGATCAGCTCTGAAAAGCGATCACAATTTGCAGATCACGTTTACCATATTTTCACGGAGATCAGGGGCGGATTCCACTTCCGGTCGGCATTCTAGGAATCGAAATAAAAAACTTTGAAGACTCCAGGAAAAACTAACAGTTGGTCCCGGTTCCAATCGATGCTCGATGCCCAACCCTACTGAGGAACCATTAAATCACTGTAACTGGGACCAACGTTCTGCTAAACAAGCACCTTCAACAAACCAGCAGGCCATTTAAACCACTAAATTCAGCAAAACGTCACAAAAACACGAACAGCAGGCAGAGTTTGTTAAACAGTAAATCACACTAAAGACACCAGAACTAATAATGAGGCATGAATCTGAGCAACGATCCACAGATGTCAGATCTGAAACAAAAGCTCCTAATATTTATTTTTGTTTACTCACCTGGGGTCGGCGACGGTCTCACAGGTGAACCCGGTTCTTTAGCGAACGGATTAGAACCTGCGACACATCAAAGCAGCAGATTATCTGGGGTTATCTTCATGTCCCAGTGAGGAGAACAGGAGTAATACTGACGTTTTCTGGGCTCTGTTGCCTCCTCCGTCTCCCCTCCCTCCTCTTCCTCATCTTCTCCCAGTTCCTCCTCTGCCTCTGTCTGCCTGAACCTGGCGGCCGTGGGCCCAGTCTGACCAAACCTGTTAAATAAAGTCAGGATTACCCAACTTCACCTAGACAGGATTTTTTAGGATCATGAGGGATAAGTTCACATCTCAAAAGGTAAATACAGAAATTAGATGGTAAAGAAATTAAATTATACTGTAAACTCTGACTGAGTTGTAGCCATTTTTGGTGTTTCTAATGTTGCTTAGCTGTGAGGAGAGGAATGCCTTTTGAGATTACCCAGAGGTCTGTCTAACACTGGAATAGTCCTGCTCCTCTTCCTGCTCCTCTGCTTCATCCTCCTGGACCTGGTTAGACTTTTCCAGAGCGATCTGACTGAGTCGCTGGGCGAGGGCCAGTCGTCTGGACCGGGACGCGTAGCGAATGGCCAGAGTCACGGCGTTCTGGGTCATCAGGTCGGCCAGCTCCACACAGCGGAACTCTCGATCCAGTTTGCAGGACAGCTAAAAGAAATAATTTCTGTGATAAAAGAGTCCAGGTCAGAGGTCATAAGCACTACTGATGCGTCCTCTTACTGCAAACATCTTCATCAGCAGCTCCTGCTGCTCCTTCTGCGACTGGCTCCGAGACTCCTCGTCCACCTCGTAGCCGCTGGAGGACAGGAAGCTGTGGTGGTTGTGGAAGAGGATCGAACGCCAGAACTGCTCCTGGAAGACAGAAGTTCTGATTTGGTGTTTGATACGGGGATAAAAATATAATTTAAAGGGGAGCTAGGTGGTTTTGACCTGCTTTTAGCACCCCCTAGTGTCCATTTGTAGAATCAAAATCCAAAACTTATCTCCTCGCAGGTGCGTTCATCTTTTTAACACCTTCATCTAACAAGTGAAACATCTCCCTGGCCTTCTTTAGTGTCTACATGAGCGATTCATCACTAAATTAAACAAATCGATGTGTTCATGATCTAAAACATGCAGGAAACTGCAGCGGCACTTATGTCAGCTCCTTTTTTCCCCCAAGTCCCAACAGAGCTGCCTGCCAGTCTGAAGCTGCAAGTGCAATATTCTGCCCACAGGGGGCGATAGGGGCTGGGTGGCCTTTCATTAACCTTGTAAAGGGTCATTTTAGCACGAACTGGCCCAAGAAAATCATTAAAAAATATTTACTTATTTTACCTCCATTTGTCCTTTTTCTGTGGTGGTCTGGCACAAAGGAAGCTTAAAGGGAAGGATGGCGACGGCGGGCCGAGGCAGAGTGGGAGGATACCTGGAGCCTTTACACGGGATACACCTGACAGAACCAGCATCACACATAAGGAAAAACATTTTAAAAATCTCTACAAATAGAACGAAAAAAACATTTTTATTTAAAAAATCCCTCATTCTGTTACCGTTTTCACTTCCCTTAAAAAGTTCATTCCATCAGAACCTACTTCCTTAACTCGTGGTCTTATTGGCTGTGCTGAACTCACCTGAGCTGCTGAGGGTTCTCGTGGACTCCGACCACCCAGTAGTGATCCGATTTGCTTTTGCAGGTCTCTCTGGTGTTACAGACCGGGGTCCACGTGTTTCCCAGTGAGCGGTTCAGCATCCGTACCACCCCGTCTGAATCCACATAGCACGGGGTGCCTGGTGCACAGCAGCGGCTCATAAACACACACGTAAACACAAAAAGTGAAAACTAAGTGAGGATTCTTATCATCTGACCTTCGGCCGTGAACCCGAGCCAGGACAGGTAGGACCTGCGAGACAGTGGGAGGGGCTCTCCGCTGATCAGCTGTCTCTTCTTGTGACTGAGCTGCAGAAGCTGAACGCCCAGAGCCTGTTCACCATCAAAACCGGTGGCTGTAAAACACCACAAGCATCCATGTGAGGCGGGTGATAAAACACACAATCTCGTGTGTGTCATTTTAAATAAAGATGGTGGAATGTATACAAAACACACCGATGGACTAAGACATGTAAAAAAAATCTTTAATTATAACATCTTACCTACATTTCTGAGCCTCTTTTAGCATAAACTGAGTTTATAGGGCAAAATGACTCAGATTCAAATATATTTTATATTTTAACCTGATGTGGTGGCTTCTCTCCTAGAGTAAAAAGGTTTTTAGAAACCTTGGAGGAATTATTTTCATGCACACAGACATAAATGAGTCACCTCGATGGTAGACGATGAGCAGCTGCTCTCCGTGCCCTGACATGCACACCACCGGCCCTGGCAAGCTGAAGAGCTCTCTCTGGAGGCCTCCGATGGAGAAGAGCCTGAGCGTCAGAGCGCTGGTGGCCACCGCCGCCCAGCCCTGCCCCAGACACAGAGCCTTCACGTCCTCGCCATTCGGCAAGTCCACAAGCCACTCCTTGTTGGTGTCCCATGATGAGAAGTGGAGGCACTGCAGCTTACTGTGAACACGGGTGACGTTTGAGGCGTCAACAGGAAGAATGGAGTAGAAACACAGAGGTCAAGGAAGGAGGCTCACCTGGCAAGCTCCTCCGTGCCTGGGCAGGCCAGCAGCACGGCCTCCTGGGACAGGTCCGCCATGGTGTGACCCAGAGAGTTGGTGAGGTGCATGGCGTGGTGCACAGCTGTGTCGTGGAACTCTACGTCAATGGCGTTGTCCTGCTCATCGTTGTAGCCTCGCACGATCCCCACAGAGTTCCACATCTGAGCCACAACTGGACTGTTAGGACGCACATGAAGGGAACGCACAGCTCCAAACCTAGTCAACCCGTCCTACCATGAAGCGGTGTGTGAGGTGCGCTGGCGTAGAGCCGGGCTGAAAGGCCTTCTGGGGCGGGGTTGGCATTGGGCCCTCGTAGACGGGGCGGAGGGGCACCGAAGGAGCAGCTTCAGGTGCCATGGTGCTGCCGGCGCCATCATCGTCTCCAAATCTATCCTGACCCAGCTTCAGAGAACCCGTGTCTGGATAAAACCCACAAAACATTGAATATCGATCAAACCTCCTCATGACTTAAGTAGAGGAGGAGGACGAGTAAATCTCACCTAGCGAGTTCTCATCATCCAGGAAGGCTCCTCTCTTCCTCACCCGGCCGGTCGACGGAACCAGGAAGTCGTCGTCATCATCGCCGTCGTCCCTGGCAACGACAGGCTTCTTACCAGGTGAGCTGGTGTCGCTCAAACCTTCATCCATAAGCCTGTCATCATCATCATCAAACAGGGCATCATAGTCTGTAGCTGGCTTTGATACTGGTGCCTGAAGGGAGTCCAGAGACAGGAAATGGACTGTCAAAATAAGATGTTGCATTTATGTAGACTGAAACAGAAAATAAATCAGCTGGTTCACCCCCTGGACTGGAGGAAAATCCAGAAATAAAATGTCTAAACTTTTCACTTTAGACATTTTGTCATAATGAAAAGTAAACAAATACAAACCAGATTCCAAAAAAGTTGGGACACTCTACAAATCGTGAATAAAAACTGAATGCAATGATGTGGAGGTGCCAACTTCTGATATTTTATTCAGAATAGAACATAAATCACAGAACAAAAGTTTAAACTGAGAAAATTTTTCATTTTAAGGGAAAAATATGTTGATTCAAAATTTCATGGTGTCAACAAATCCCAAAAAAGTTGGGACTAGTAGAATAAGAGGCTGGAAAAAGTAAAATTGAGCATAACGAGGAGCTAGAAGACCAATTAACACTAATTAGGTCAACTGGCAACATGATTGGGTATAAAAAGAGCTTCTCTGAGTGGCAGTGTCTCTCAGAAGCCAAGATGGGTAGAGGATCACCAATTCCAACAATGTTGTGCAGAAAGATAATGGAGCAATTTCAGAAAGGTGTTACCCAGCGAAAAATAGCAGACTTTGCAGTTATCATCATCAACTGTGCATAACATCATCCGAAGATTCAGAGAATCTGGAACAATCTCTGTGCGTAAGGGTTAAGGGCGTAAAACCATACTGGATGCCCGTGATCTCCGGGCCCTTAAACGACACTGCATCATGAACAGGAATTCTGTAAAGGAAATCACAGAATGGGCTCAGGAATACTTCCAGAAACCATCGTCAGTGAACACAATCCACCGTCCACCGTTTGGTTGTCTCGTCATCCGGAGACGGTGAGTTGGTTTCAGGAAGTAGAAACTGAATCAGGCTGAGCATGCGCTGACGGCCGATCACGGGACACAGCAGCGTTTGAAGTTGATGGCAGCTCGTTAGCAAACATCCACAAACAATTTAGATGCATTTTTGCCTAATTTAACTACTGACAACGAAAAAATAATCTGGTAAGTATAACTCACTCAATCTGGAGGTAAGTGAAGGAAATTTAGAAAGTTTGTTAAATTATATTGACGAAGTTTTTAAAGTTTTCGTTATGGGTCCGAAGAAATCAGCAGCTGAAACTCTACAGTGCAAAGAAGAAGCCATTTCTAAGCAAGATCCACAAACTCAGGCGTTTTCACTGGGCCAGCCCAGGGATCATTCAAAATGGAGTGTGGCAAAACGGAAGACTGTTCTGTGGTCAGACGAGTCACGATTCAAAGTTATTTTTGGAAATGTGGGACGCCATGTCATCCGGACCAAAGAGGACAAGGACAACCCAAGTTGTTATCAACGCTCAGTTCAGAAGCCTGCATCTCTGATGGTACGGGGTTGCATGAGTGCGTGTGGCATGGGCAGCTTGCATGTCTGGAAAGGCACCATCAATGCAGAAAAATATATTCAGGTTCTGGAACGACATATGCTCCCATCCAGACGTCATCTCTTTCAGGGAAGACCCTGCATTTTTCAACAAGATAATGCCAGACCACATTCTGCATCAATCACAACATCATGGCTGCGTAGGAGAAGGATCCGGGTACTGAAACGGCCGGTCTGCCGTCCAGATCTTTCACCTATAGAGAACATTTGGCGCATCATGAAGAGGAAGGTGCGACAAAGAAGGCCCAAGACGATTGAACAGTTAGAGGCTTGTATTAGACACGACTGGGAGAGCATTCCTGTATCTAAACTTGAGAAACTGGTCTCCTCGGTCCCCAGACGTCTGTTGAGTGTTGTAAGAAGGGGAGATGCCACACACTGATGAAAATGGTCTTGTCCCAACTTTTTTGGGATTTGTTGACGAAATTTTGAATCAACATATTTTTCCCTTAAAATGATACATTTTCTCAGTTTAAACTTTTGTTTCGTGATTTTCTTCTATTCTGAATAAAATATTAGAAGTTGGCACCTCCACATCATTGCATCCAGTTTTTATTCACGATTTGTACAGTGTGCCAACTTTTTTGGAATCCGGTTAGTAAACGGAGGACATCCATGATGATCCAACGTGGTTCCTGGTCTGTTGGACTGGTGGCGAGATAGTGGAGGTACCTTGCCGGTGCTGGAGGAGCTGATCCCGTCCAGCAGGCCCAGGCAGCCCTCCGTGTCGGTGTAGGCGATCTGGCTGCCGGATGGATTCCAGGCCAAACTGCAAATGGTGAAGCCTTTCTCGTGCTTCTGCCTGCAACAACACACACACTCATCACTAATGTGGCCTTTAGGGTTAGCTTTGAGCAATTAATGCATTTTCTCTCTAGGGAGAAAAAACCCCATAAAATATTCATAAATCTGTGGAAAAACATCACTGAAGAAAATTATTTCTTCCAGCTAGGTTCATCTTGAGTAACATAAAAGCTCATCCAGATGGATTAAGCTCACCAACGCCCCCTGAACCCAGGATCGCCGCGTACCTCTCCAAACACAGCTTGGTGCTGACGTCCCACACTGTCAACAAACCCCCAACGCTGCCAGCTGCCAGGAGGCGTCCACACGGGGACCAGGACAACACGTTGACAGGCTGAAGACATTTTTGAGAACACATCAGATGAACAGGTTTATAAAGGTCAGAGGCTTTTCTTAACATGACGACCTCTCACCTGTGCGAGTAGATCATCAGAGAGAGTGCCGACGTGGTCCCAGGAGCCCCGCCCATACAGGTGTACTTTGGTTTCAACAGGAACTGCTAAAACCTAACCAACACACATTTTTAAATGTTTTTAAATCTTCCTGTATCAGCTGAGTGCTAAAAAAACCTGCAGCAACTCAGAAGTAATAACTCACCTTCCCCACTGCGGGCTGAAACGCTAACCGACACAGAGACTTGGCGTTGCTGACATCATTCGTTTTCTGCAGCAGAGGCCAGCTGACCACCTGGGTCTACGTTAGAGGTCACAGAAACAAATGGCCAATAAAACAAGACGATGTGTTGTTTACTGGAGGTTATTGTGCTGAAACGATACAAGGAACACACAGACATACCTGTTCCTTTATGTTCCACACCACGACAGAGCCGTCACAGCTGGAGGAGGCCTGGGGGGGAAAAGGACTAGTCGCTTCAAACACGATATCATACCAGCATACAGGAACATAAATCCAAGTAAAGGCCAAAACACAACGAGAGCCCCCCAGTGGCTGGCTGCAGTATAAGCATTAAGCCCCACCCCCTCAATGTAGCTGAATGGGAGATTTATGCATCATTTACAGGCACTGGATGACTTTGCTTCACATTTTTAACTATATTTATACGGAACATTAACACAAATAATAATTATAAAAATATCACATAATGTTTTTATATTAATGACAAGGGGTGTAACGGTACGCTAAACTCGTATTCGGTTCAGTTCAGCGTTTTGAAGGGCTCGGTTCAATTAATTTTCGGTATATTATGATAATATTTATTTATTTAATATCTGAAGCGGCTCCTATAGTGAGCAGAGCCCGGTGTCATCATAGGCTGCTAATCTAGCATGATGTCGTTAATTATTTCACAGGTTATTTGCGCCACAGACATATATACGTAGATGCCCCGTGGACTGGCGCTGTCTATTGGAGGTGCCGTAGTGGCCGACCGCCATTTTACATAGATTAGGCCCCAGTGCATTCATTTCTACTGAGGAAGGTACTTACCCAAGTAAAAAACACATTTTATCAAGCTTTTTCATAAAATAAAACACAAGGTACGGCTTGGTAATTAAACTATAAATATAATTAAAAAAATAAATATTAAATATAAAATCCTATCAGGTAGGCTAGAAAAGTCACTATTAATCCCATGTGATCCGTTTTAAATTGTACGCTGGTTGTTGTAACCGTAGGCTGCACAGAAACGGGCATAGTTGCTCACTCTGCATTGACTTTGGAGAGTGAGGAGACCCATCCAACATGGCAGCGACACTGTTACACTCTCCAACGCCCAATGGAGCGTCTACGTATTCATGTCTATGATTTGCGCAGCTCGCTCTCATAGAGACGAGTGTTGTGTCTGACGTGTTTTTATTTCTTAAAAGCTCACCTCACACCGCCCAGAGTTTCTTCTTTAAAACTCGTATTATATAACGAGCGTCCTCTACGCCGTGCTTTACGTTGTAAGATGAAAACTTTACATCAATTGTCACGTTTACATGTTGCTGCTGCATGCCTGCTTAGTGTGAGAGAAGGGAGGGAGAGGCGGCACGATTCAGAGTCTCTACACAGACTTCACGTGTCTGAGCAGAACCTCCCTGAACCGTCTGCAGGTGGTTCAGAATGCCTGTGCTCGGCTTCTGACCAAGTCCTCCAAACACACCCACATCACCCCGCTTCTCCTCCAGCTTCACTGGCTGCCAGTCAACTTCAGGGTTCATTTCAAGATCCTGGTTCTGGTCTATAGGGCCTTACATGGACAAGCACCATCTTACATTGGTGATCTTCTTAAGCCTCACACCCCCAGCAGGTCCCTGAGGTCCAGTGATCAAAGCCTACTGGTTGTGCAGCGCACCAGGCTAAAGACCAAAGGTGACAGATCATTTTCTGCTGTGGCCCCCAGACTCTGGAACTCTCTCCCCCTGAGCCTGAGATCAGTGGACTCGGTGGTCTCCTTTAAAAAGCAGCTGAAGACTCACCTGTTCAAGCTGGCTTTTGTATGACCTTCTTCACCACTCTCTCTTTATTCTGCTCTCCCCACCTATTCCACCTTCCTCAAGATCCACTGATTTCCCTCTTTCCTATTCACTCTCTCTCTCTTTCTTAACATTTTTTAATCACAATTGTCTATTTTTTTGCTCATTTTAAATATATTTTTAAACATTTTCTAAATTCTTTTTTATATTTTTACATTTTTTGTTTTTGTGAAGCGCCTCGTGATTTTTATCTTGAGAGGCGCTATAGAAATGATATTTTCTTCTTCTTCTTCACAGTAGCAGCGACAGTCAACTGGTCTGATCTGCTCTGAAAGACGTTGATCAGAATTTGCAGATCACATTTTTTAATGGAGATCGGGCGCGTGCAGCCATCATAGCATCACTCATTACAGCGTCTGTGCGGAACTCACTGAGGAACTTTCATCCGCTGCACTTAAATCACGCAAATGTGTGAAAAGTTCATTATTTAATGGAACAAATAAACCAAAACAGTGCGCAAGTGGACCGAACCGAAAGGGTTCGAATAACCCCCGTGAACTGTTACACCCCTATTAATTACAGAAGACTGTTATATAGATTCAGACATTTACTGCCCCAAATCAATGAAAAAGGCAAAAAATAATATTTTATTGCTTTGTTCTGGACATTAACCCTCTGGGGTCCAGGGTGTAATTGGCCGTTTTTGACTAATTTAGAGTTTTCCTTTGTATTTCCAAAATAAAAGCCATAACCACTGCCTTATGTGGTATCAATCTTTTCAGCACAACCTGGACTTTATGAATTTATACTTATTTTTTATATTTGGACATAAAGGGGTTGCATATCAGACCTTAAATCACTCAAAAACATAAAATCCGAAATGGAAAAAAGTTGTTTATTTTACTGTGAAACCAACAAACATTTATGACGAATGTTTTTTATAATTTAGAATGGTAATCTAGACTGTACATTTATAAAAAATATGACTAAATATATCAAATAACAAATAAAAAAAATTTATTAGCCCTCTGGGGTCCAGGGTGTAAATCACTGTTTTTGACTCATTTTGGTTTTTCTTTTGTATTTTCTAATAAAAACAATAAATATTGCCTTATGAGGTATCTTCTTTTTTTTTCAGGACAACCTGGACTATCTGAATTTCTACTTATTTTATTAACTTGGCAATAATGTACATGCATTTTGGAGTGGGGAGTGGCTCTGTCTCACGCCGCGGAGATCGAGATCTGACAGCTGCGCGGCGCCGCCCACTCCTCTTGTTGGATCTCCGAGGAGCTGCATCTCTGCTTTCATCCTCTACCTCATCATGACCCAACTCCTCTATGAGGAAGGATGGATCTGCCACATAGTCATCAACATCCTCGCTATTTGCCTCAGACTCCGGCTGTGAGTCTGCCTCCACTTCCTCTGCTTCCAGTTCAAAAAACAGCCGTACTATCTGAACTGCCTGGTGGACATTTATCCTTCTCATCATCCTTTATTAAAGCCTAATAAAAGCCTACTAAACTGCAGAGACAATATATCTGTCCGGATCGCTCCAAAATATGAAGTTTTCTGTCAATATCTGTCTAATTGTTTGTTGTTACTCTGTTCGCGCCACTCCTTTCCCTGCCAAGCGGCTCCTTTTTTGCGCACATCTGATTACTCGTGCAGCCTTCCTCTCTCTCTCAGCTACATAATGATACTTTTTATCAGTTGATTATGTGAGACTTACACCTAAAGCAAAAGGATCTCATGTTTTTGTGGGTTTTTTATGTTCACAAGCACATTCCCTCTCACAGATTACTAAACTGCTTTTTTGACAAGTTATCAGATTGTCTAAAAATAGATTGTTTTTTATTTTAGTATAACTCCACTTTTACGTTGCCTATTAACACAATTTAATAACTGGGGTGTAGTTTATAATCTCCTTTTAAAGACGAATTGAAACCGAAACTCAGGGAGGCGGAGTCTTGCTGCTACAGCGTCCCAAATCAAAAGACGCGGATACGCGTCCATGGACCCCAGAGGGTTAAAAGAAAAAAAAAATAATAAAATGTTTGGCTTTTTAAAATGAGAACCAAAAACACCAAATCAGGTATTTGTAAACCAGAGGGAAATGCAGCAGGATGAGTTATCTCACTGTACGCTCAGAATTTTTACTCACCAAGAACTCATCTTTGGGGTCAAAGGAGACGCTGAGGACTGGCGCTTCGTGTCCCCGCAGCGTTTTCTGCTGGCTGCTGTCCAACACCTCCACCACCTTCACCATGAAGTCACTGAGAAGCACACAGGTGACCCGACTCAGGTAAAAGAGATTTGTGTAGTCAGTGACCAGGAAGCAAGAATAACTCTGATTTTTGTCCAACATCCAGCCGAAGAGCCAGAGATGGCAGAATGTAACGGATCAATAAAACAACAACAACGTGGAAACAGCAGCATCAATAAAGCATCACACTGTGGCTTTAATGCTGGGATCAATCTGCTTAAAGAAAATCAGTCCAGGCAGCAAACACACGGTTAACGCTGATTACAGCTAAATTGGAAACCAAAACAGAGAGTGATGTTCCATCTGAGAGCCCCCACAGCTGTGCTGCAGGAGCATCAAATAAACACACAGCCTGGTGTAGTCATGCACACTGCTGAACACTGCAGACGGTTCAAGTAAATGTGACATGTTCATATGTCAGCTCCAGTTCTGCTCAGTCAGACGTCCCACCATCATTTTATTACTACCAGTTCAGAAAACAGGAGAAAGGCTGGTTTCTTCCTAAAAATAGCCTGTTTCTTTTTGTGACACTTGATTACTGAAATGATCCAGAGAAAGCTCCCATGGAGTGGACCTCGTACCGCTGGCTTCACACTATCTGTACCTGGATCCGGCAGCGACTTTCGAGCCGTTGCTGTTGAAAGTGACATGCGTGGCGTGGGTGGTGAACCGCGTCAGGATCCCATCTGGATCTCCGTCTGGAAACGTGTGGATCTGGACTGTGTTGTTGGAGCTTGCCGTCACCAGTTTACCATTCTGTGGAAGGAAAGAGACACAAAAATAAACCTGCTTAATCACCGGTCAAGGCTAATGAATAAAACTGAATCACTGTAATTACCTTGAGAGCCAAAGAGTACGCTTTTTCTCCAACCGTGATGAACCTCGGATCATCATCATCCAGACCTTCCCAAATCCGAACATCTCCATCGTTACCACAAGTCACAATGTACCTAAGAATAAATGGTTCAGGTTTGAATGTACAGCTGGGGGAATAAACTAAAACAAACACAATGTAAGAATAAACTTTTATCCCTATACATGTTGAACATATTACCAATATAACAACTGAGCACCAACTGACACAGGCTAAAGAGCCATTTGATGATGAAAGCGGACTTACTTGCCAGTGTCATCGAAGCAGACCTCGGTGTGTCCCTCCGAGTGGCCGTAGCGCATCGGCTTCCGTTCACAAGGCATTTAGACAAACTAGACTAAACACATACAATAAATGAACAATCAACACACCACACTGGACTAGCTGGGGGATACTAGACAACCCCAGAGTGTCTGCAAAACACAATTATCATCTGTTGTGCCGGAGAAGAGCTAGCACTGAAGCGAGGCTAAGGCTAGCATTAAAACTAATTGCATAAAGACGTTTGAGGTTCATTAAACTACACGGTCGGCATTATTAACGCTGCTTAAGACATTAAACGTTAACCGTGAGCAATTTAAACTATGTTACAAAAAAAGGGCTGAAATAAGGTTTTAAAGCTCTAGCTTCTAAAGCTACTTACAACTTTCCTCCAGCCGGATCTCCCGCGCCGAGTTGAAAACAGAAACCTGTGCGTAACAACTCCCGCCACCTACGTCATCACGCAAGCACTTAAGACTCCTCCAAAATAAAATGTATTAGATCAATTTAATAGTTGGCACTAAGATGCTGATGGGACGAATACAGCTCTGAATGAAAAGGTAATGAAAATAATGTACTCATAAAATATGCCAATGAAAGATCAGATGGGTTTCTTTTTCAGAGTAAAGATTTAATGAATTTATCGTGCCAAACGTGTAAATCTGTATATTTATAATGCATGTTTTAATAGTTTGTTTATTCAAAATATATCAATTTATTTCATTCAAACCTAAATCAATCATTCTAATAAAACGGAAATAATAATAATAATAATAAAGAAGGCATTTGCAAGAATTAGTTATATTATTATATTATATTATATTATATTATATTATATTATATTATATTATACTTGTAATAATATATATTTTTTGTTTACTTTTTTTTAAACAGGCTGACTCCTCACCTATCTGAGGCTCATCTCTGGAGGTAATTAAATTAGTGAAACAGGAAGTCATTTCGGTTGAAAGCTGTGAGGTGAAACTCTAGTTCACAATACACCCTCAAAGTGCACAAAGTGACCAAATACTTTGAGAACTTGCTAAGTGGTTCTGGCCAAATGATGAATTTACACTTGAACAAAACAAGAAAAAAAACAAGCAGAAAAAAAGAAGTTCAACATAAAGAATAGGCTTGGTTTTTAAATGTATCATGAAGCCAAAATTATATATTGACTTTGACCTAAAAATCACTGCTCAGTTACCAGATCATGCATGATAACATTAATATTTGATGTGTATGTCTCAGGAAAATCAATTGAAGAGGCTCCTTAATGTCCATGAATATGTGAGCAGTGAGCACCCCAAGGATGTGAAACAGAAAGATCTTTGGACATCTGGTCATTCGCTGCAGAAGGTTTAGGAGATTTCACAACCTTTCCTCAACATGTGGAAGTTAAATTTGAGTAAAATATTGGATCTTCAAACCCGAAAGCTGCATATTTTCCTCTGGAGAAATGCTGGATGTCACACAAGTCACCTTTTCTACCAAAATAGTCTTTTTCATGTCTCTATCTTTCCACTGATTCTGGCATTTAGAGGTGTCCTTTGCAGAGAGAGTGATGATTTGTTTTCCGAGTGATATTTCAAAAGCAACCTTTTCCATATCATTAGCTTGTCTGAGTATGATGCAGCTGCAGCAGAAACAGACGCAGGCGTGATCTACTCTGAGATGGGAGAAACCCGAGACAATAATCAAACTACACAGGCAGTGTAAATGGTATTTATTGGTTTGTGGATTGACTGGAGTGAACACAATATGTACAGAAAGGATGTTGTATCTGAAAGCAAAATACTTAGAGGATTTTACTGTTTGGCTGTGTACAGTGTGTAAGTTTCAGCTTCTCAAAAAGAGCTTTTGATTAAACTGTTGAAGCAAAACTAATATAGATGCATTAAGTTACAGAAGGGCTTTCAGAGCCAATGAGAGGAGATCAGAGTGATTATAGTGCCATCATGTGGTTGAAAATCAAATTTCACAAAAAGTTTATGTGCTAGTGCTACTACAAAAAATACCTCAATTAAAACACACACACACACACACACACACATACATACATATATATATATATATATATGTATATATATATATATAGTCTCTTGAAGGCCTTTTAGTTTATTCCAAACATATTGCAAAAAAGAAAATTTTGGGATGATTAAATATTTTTTGAAAATTTATTTGCAATCAGTATCTTACCTGCAGTAGACAGTAGTCAAAATTTGGAGGATCAGAAAAAAACCCATCTAAAACAAGCCAAACCTGGAAACAAAATACTTTCTTCAACAAGTAAACAAACAGATATCAGAAAGTTATACTTTAGAATGAAACATTCATTTTTATGAGTCAATATACAAATTGTATAAGTGATAATCATACTTTAATGTGTAATTATATAGCACAACAAAATAATGAAACTGACTTTCCCCACCTGCAGCACATAAATCCTCCACCAGACGTGTAAAGACATTGATCAAGGCAGGGTTTGAGGGAAGTACTAATAATGTCAAATAGATGGAGATCTTAGGACATATCTGCTGTATCAGAAATGAAACTTTTGCCGCTGATGGGTAAGCTCACCAGTACTGAGGTAAAATTAAAACCCAATATTCAGGGGGATACAGCTAAATAGAAAAAGCTGGAAACAACTATTTATTTTCCTTTTGGAAGATTTTTTTTTTACCTGAGGGGGTTTAAAAGGTGCAGTTAATATAAGGTGTGATTTGGGTTAATTCTTCTCATTTTACAGTATAAGGCTGAAGTTGTTTCCCCTTAAGGATGGAAACATGAATGTTTTGGAGCTTCTGACATTCCACGTGGCTCAGCATATCACAGTCAGCTCTTTAGCTCATTAGAAAACCTACATGATGTCCTGCTTCCCAAAGGGTTCAAATGAAGGCAACTGGACTTCTTTGATGTCTTGAAAAATCCCAGTTGCTTTCATTTGAACCCTTTTGGATTACCATGACCTGGATTATGAGAACTTTCACCAGCATAGATGTTCTGTTTTGACGTAATGATGACAGAAGTCCAAACTGTCCCACAGGCTAAATGTAAATCTGATGGTCCTCTTTTGGTTGCTTCATTTCTCGATCTTAAAAATTCCTTCTGTGGATGTTTATACAGCACAGGCCCCGTCACACCTAATATGGTACTGTCTGAGATATTCCCTGAGCTGAGGTGGCAGTGGGAGGCCGTCTATGCCCTGGTAGGTGGTGCAGCTACAGATCACAGCCCTGCACAGGTGCTGAAGATGGAAAGGGAAAGTCCTTGGCAGGGGCCTGGAGAGGAGGGGCTCGAAGAAGAGGCAGGTAGCCGGGTCACTATAGTGTCTCAGCAGGCCCGTTATGCTGGGGTCCCGGTACATACACGGGTCACGCACATCAAAGCTGAAACGCTTGCTGTTCTGCTCAATGCGTGCATGCAGGGAGCGACTGTAGCGGCGAAAGCTGACCGAGAAGAGGAACTCGTCCTGGGCCGAGTCTCGGAGCAGAAACGTTCCCTCTGGCTGGCCGTCCAGCAGCTCCTCGGCCTCAAATCGGTTCAGCACACCCCAGTAACACGGATTGTTGTTAATCTGAAGGAGATCCGGGACCAGGATGTAGTCGGTGTTGTCACAGCTGCCATCTGCTCCCCCACGGCGGCAGGAAGGGTCCCATTCATCAAGAGGAGCAGTTCCAGGCCCGGGCGAGGAGCAGATGTCCTCCCAGGAGATGGGTGTTTGTGGTGGGGAGGTGGAAGATGAGACACTGACCTTCAAAGGAGCCTTCATGTCTTTCAGGGCACTTGGGTGAGGAACTTGGCTTTTTATGAGATGCCAACATTTGGACAGTTCAGACTTGGGTGAGAACGGGCACTTGTCCTGCATGAGTTCTGACACATGAATCTTGCGTTTGGACCAGAAAAGCACAGAGAAGGGTCGAGAAGACCCCGGTGGGTGGTGGTAATGATGGTGATGGTGGGAGCGCAGAGGAAAACACTGACCCACGGCATCCTGGAACTTCTGCCGGAGAGAGCGCCGAGACAATGCCTTCCGACACACTCCATCAAAGTCTGTGGCCGTCAGTGTTTCTCCAAGGGCACTGCAGCTGCACTTCCTCTCTCTGCGCCGCCTGGAACAGGATGTGGAGTGCACACCCAGCTCCTCTGTGCCATCTGCCTCCAGTCCACCGGGACTTGACCCGTTACGAGATCTCCGTGAGCGCTTCTTCCCCCGCCAGATGTAACTGTCTGCACTCCAGCTGCGGAGGCCAGATTTGGGCCGAGCGTCTGCTCCACGGGGTTTCTTCTCAGACATGTTTGCTTCTGTAAAAGATTTATATCAGGCATTTAATACTTGATAGTACTGGGTATTTATTTGGAATTATTCAGTTATACTTCAACCCAAAATAAACTATTACTGGTTAAATATCCCTTCTTTCATCTGGAATCATTTCCTTTAGCCACGTCTCTGCAAAACATAATAAATCACTCCCGGCATGATGCCGTTTCCACTTCTACAGATCAAGCTTGTCAGTTTTATTTGCCAGAAGAACAATGTCCAGATGTATTATCAGGAATATACCCAAACCAAAGGAGAAAAACATTTTAGTCAAAGTTTTCATAGAAGTTTGATACAAGATAAAAACTGACTTGAGCTACAGAAATTAAAAAGGAAATTTTACTCTCCAGAGAGAAGAAATTATTCCAAATCCCGATCGACACATTAATTTAACAAATGGGACTTAACTAGGCAGAATCTACAATAGAGCCTCTTTATCCAAAGATAAAATCTAGTGCCTTAGTATTTTATGTATATAGATTGAGCATTTAACTTGATATTGCTAAGTAATTGTTTTAACAGACATTTAAATTCAAATGAGTAAAAATTCATGAGAAGTTAAGGAAAGAATTCTAAAAGACTCCTAGAAATAAATGTCTCCACAAATAATAAATTTGTCTTGAAATCTATTTATAGACATAGACCTCAACGAAGTCTAAGAGCTCCACAACCCATAAAAACAATGCTGGACGTCATCTGTTTTAAAATGTGCATTTATGGCATGTTCAGCATCAACATGTAAAGATTTAATTGGATCTTCTTCTGAGATAATACATTTAAAATCACGCAGAGCAAACATCACTTTCCAGCAAATCCAATCAGATTTGATTCAGGAAAAATATCTTAGCTTTCTTTTACAAGTACCTATCACTGGTTTAGATGTTTTAATGGCGGTGAGCAGATCACTCCCTGTTATTAAGTATGTAAAGATGAATTATATTACCTTCCAAACAGCGTCAGAAGCAGAGCTCAACATTCATTTATCTCCAGATGCTACCTGCAGGTGATCCAGCAGCCTGCAGCCCTTGGCTCCTCTAACAGACGGCAGACTCTTCTGCTTCCTATATAATTATGATACCAAGTCCCTCGAGGGAGCAGCAGTTTCCTCTCCACCAAGCAGGCCGGGTAGGAATGAATGAATGGAGGTGGAGTAGGGCCCAGTGGGCAGAGCTTTGTGTGTGTGTGTGTGTGTGTGTGTGTGTGTGTGTGTGGAGGAGGGGAGGGTGTCCTCAGGTCAAAGGCAGTAAAGCATCCTTTTCTTCATCTTTTCTCCTCATTGCACATTCATTGATGTCTTCCATCCCAGAAATGTAGAACATATAACAAAAGCAGCCTGTGGGCACTTTTTTCTACACAAAGTGAATTATTTGCTTGCAGTTCTGTTTGAGTCATTTTAACTTCATTAGCATGAAGCTGGGCTTAGCATCAAAGTTCATTTAATGGAACGGTTAAATCGTTTACGTGTGTCTGTAGAGGATGCAACACAGCAAAATGCTCCAAAAGGACAGAATCTGAAGATCACTACAAGGATTTGTGGGCTGACTCAAAGTAACGATTGACCCAAATGCAGGAAACAACAGAGCTGTGCTTATTGACTCATTGACCTTCGGGCCTCCCATTTTAAACTTCCAGCAAGTGCAGATGAAAGGACTCATCAGTCAACATGATGTCATGCACACATGTCTCCATGAATTTTGGAAGATCTATAATTCATGAAACAAACAGACTATCAGACAACTAATATGACTCCCAGTGGTTTATAGTGTGTTCTTCTATGAGTTCAGCATCCAACAGATTAAGTATAGTCATCAATAAGCTCCTGACATCACAGACGCTGTAGTAACACTGGACTTCCTCTTAACTGAATATTTAATGTCATTCACATTATTACTCTGTTGAGCAGAATGATGGATGCCACTTGTTCTGCCAACAACCAAATCAATTAATTCAACTCAAAACTCTGGAGACAGGATCTTCATAAAGTAAAACTGAACAGCATGGCGAAAGAACCAGACGCATTTAAACATCTGCAGCATCGTCTTCGTCCTCAGTTCACCTCCCTGCTGAGTAAAGGAATCATTGAGTCAAAATTTAAACAGTAATCAGGAGTTTTCCCGCTTTAAGGGACTCTGCATGATGGTTTTACAAAAGCGTAAAAGCTATAGTCTTACCCTGATAATAAATCAGTTTTTTGCTAAAGCCCCCCACTCCATTCCACAGAGCCCCATGCAATTTGAATTGAATGCCACTGAGCATTAGCCAGTAACATTGCACATCAGCTACATGTCAGTTTGTAATCACACACTCACACACTCATATATAATCATGGAAGTAGGGAGAAAGGCTTAATGTGTTGTATATTTTTCCTGCCTTTACATGGTGCTTTCTGAGGAAAAAAACTTCATATTTCTGCTCTAAACTGGTAAAAAACAATAAAATATCTTTATTTATTTTTAATTCTCTAAAGCGGTCCAAATAGTTGATGACAGAAATAGAAAAAAACAAACTAAATGGTGCTGCAAAAGCATGCATGCATGAAGTGAAATTTAGATATCTAAATCAATACACTAAACAGAACACCACATAAGAAACCATTATCTGATTCTACAACTGCAATCTAAACACAAACAGCCCAGGACAGCCTGTCCTCTCCAAGGGACAACTTCCTGTTCAGACAGTCAGACGGAGGATCAAAAGACTAATCTGTTCCCGAGGAGAAATTTGGAGATAAAAAAAAATCTAAAGACATATTTCAACCATATTGACACATTTCTGTGTAAAATGTATAAATAGGTTCCTGTTTTAGACATCATCCTGAACTGCCTATGTTCAGAGAAATAGTTCACAACCGGAGCTAATGGTTATTCAGAGTGCAGCCAAGACATAGATGTTTTACAGCCGTCTTAAAACAGCCTAAAGTTTCAAAAGTTCATGCAATTTATTATTGATTATTTAATAAACTCTCACATACATTTTTTATTTTATGATTGTAGCACATCTGGTAGGAATTTCTTCATGTTAGTGCTAAAATAATCATGTGATGTGAACTTGGTGGCGTGAGGTTTTGTAAAATAAAATTTACACAAACCACCGTAAAATTTAATGAATTTGAGATGTTTTAAGTGGCAGTGATCTGTTGGCTCATTAGTCCTGGAGATGTTCATGGATTTTTACACAGAAATACACATTGGACTGGCTGAAATATCCCTTTGAAGTGGCATTTTACTTGTATTTCCTATTTAAGTTAACACAACTACAAAAAAGCGTTGCTGTAATCTCAGCTCTAATCATGTTTGTTATCTTCTCATGTAGGCAGCTCGGATGTTACTCCCCAAACTTTCCTTCAGAGTCTATATTCTGTTGTCCTCATATCTCATATTAAGTGTGTCAGGAGGATGCGGTGCAGGGTTTTGTCCAGGAAGTGCCTCCTCCATTGGATTAAATCCTGACGGCCCATTAACATGCAGCAGAACCAAGCCGACTGGGGGGCTCATATCAGTTCACAGCACTGAAGCATCGATCCCAGCACAGCACAGTCCACAGGATCATTTATGAATAATTGATTCAGCCTTGAATGAATGGAGATGCTGCTCTGCTTGTATTTTATGTAAAGACCAAAACGGCTTTGATTCACATTTAGTGAGTTAAAAGAAGCGAAAATAGGAGGAACATGCATGCTGGGAGGTGATTGATTTGGTCACAACTTGGTCCATGTAACTGTGCGTGAAACAATAAAGAAACTTTCAGCAAAATCTCCTGTGGCTGCAGGACTTTCCCAATTTAAGCTGTTTATATTTAAATCTTTAATAACTTTATCATGTACATATTACTGTATAACATAGATTAAACTAGTTTAAGAGGATACAACTCTGAAAATGTGACCTTAAGTGACTATTATGTGCACTGAAGTCAAACAAGCAGGACAACTATTCACCATTGGGGGGTGGTGTGTGGGTGGTGGTAATTATCCATCCAACCCATTATTCATAAAATATTTATAAAATTAAAAACACAAAAATTCTATGACCTGGTGGACCATAATATTTTAAAACGTATGTACAGTGCAAACAAAAAACACTTACCTGCAAGTTTAAATAAAAGATTTGCAAAAAGACAGAGTAAATATGATGTAAAAGGATATGAATTATTTATGATACCTATGCTAGTGAAGGTGCATTGTGTCTTTAAAAATGAAGTAAAAATATGGAATAAATTAAAAACTGAAATCAAGAATGCAAAAACAATATTTATTAAAAAAACAGATTAAAAATGAAATGCTGAACTTATATAAATCTGTTACATAAATGAGTGAGGAGGGGGGAGGGGGAAGAAAAAGGGAAAAAAATAAGTGTGTATGTATGCATATGTGTATACGTATGTATGTATGTGTATGTGTATGTATGTATTCTTGATCTTCTCTCTGTGGTATTTGTTTTTCACTATTTTTTTCTTTTCTTTCTTCTTCACTTTACAAATTAAAGTTGTGTTAGCCAACTAGTGAATTTAGAATTATACTGCTATTTCATTTGTATGAATGTTATTTTAGTGAAAAGGGGCAGATAACACACGTTTTCTGCTTCTGTCCCCTTTTCATGTTGGTTTTAGTAATTTAGTTTTGTATATTGATGTTAATGATGAATAAATGAAAATAAAGTTTAAAAATAAAATACATATTTTTATGTTTTGGTGTCGACTTTGACAAAGACTTCACTTAAAACCAAATATTTAAGTTAAACATTGGCGGACAAGAGGCTGGTATGTGGACTGAACTGGGAGAAAACAAAATATATCCTAAAGCAGATGGCAGTTTGCACATTTCGTCACATTTTAATAAATAAAATGTGATCTAATATTATATATCATCAATTTTTTACTATTACCTGAATACTTTTTATGTAATATTTTTATGTTCTTCAAGAAATTCTTTGTTCTTCACTATTTTCTTTTCATTATTTTTCCCTATAATAAGCCCTCTTACATTCTGACTCAGATGGATGAGTCACAGCAGGTTTGCTAACTGAAGCCTAATTTATGCTTCTGCGTCAGCTCCACAAGGGAGAGGCGCACATGCATTGATGGAGATATTTTACTTTCAGATTTCGCCATCACCTGGAGAGTGTTGCTGCAATTCCCCACCAGGACAACAGAGGGCTATCCTGCCACCATTACAGTCCGCATCTGGTCCATGTACTTATTATTGTGTTTACATTGTTTAATGTATTGTCCCTCATCTCCTTCACCTGTTCATGTGGTTGCCACTTCTAAACACACGTTTCATTACGCTTGCTGTAAATCATTGTACTCCTTCAGTCACGGGTGAAAAAAAAGTTCATATTTTCAGACTTTTTCCTAGAGACATTCTTTAATCTGTTCTGTGTCTGCCACTAATATCTATTCATTTTTTAATGGGGCAATGGCGGTGCTTTCTACGAATCTAAAGGAAGCTGCGTCCTGACCAATCACAAGCTTGCAGTCTCTGTCAATTTGATGGATATTTAAAATGTTGGGCATGTCTCCGTCAGCGAGCCTTGTGTGCTAATGTACAATGGCGTTGCATGTCTCCACACCCACGCAGACAGAGAAATGCAAATTAGGCTTTAGTGTTGATCGTGTATGAATGAACAGACTTCTTTCTTGGATTATGTTTTACTTGTGAATTATTTAATACTTTGTGATCAGAATGATACAGCCTTTTACGCCAAACATGGCCCACGAGCCATGTGTTGATGTGATGCTTTAATTCAGTGGCTCTTGGAAAATTACCAAACTCTTTCCAGGAAGTAGATGTAAAGACTGAAATCTCCTTCAATTAATAGAACCAGGAGCTGGTTTGCAACATGAACACAGGAAATGAAGCAAAAGATAAAAAAACACACACACACAAAACAAGGCAGATCCTGCAACCAGCTCATTTTCATTTAAAAATTGTTTTTGCCATTTGTTTTCTATTATTAACTGCATTTTTCATATGCATCATCATCTCATTTCTGTATATCTTCATGAAAATTTTAAATCGCCAAACTTTTTCAAAGTACCACGAAGTCAGTTCTTCCGTCTCACAGATGCATTTCCTTTCTGAGTAGTTCTTCGACAGACTAAAATGTTTATGTGTATCATATATGCAGCGCTTTGTAGCCATTAAGATGCAGACAGGCTCGGATATTCATCGGCCATCGACATGTGAACTGCTGTATCGATTTTCCTCCAGGGAGATTTATTTATGCCTGCAGCCGCTCTGTTTCCCGCAAGCAAAGCTCAACCAGAAAGGTTTCTCTTCTCTGCCACATTAGGAAGAGAGTAACCTAAGCTCACTGGTCACCGGACTCACTGTGGCTCAGTGAACACACACACACACACACACACACACACACACACACACACACACACACACACACACACACACACACACACACACACACACACACACACACACACACACACACACACACACACACACACACACACACAGGTATCAAAATAGGTTCCTAAATATACCTTAACACGTGCATTTGGAAGGTTTTTTTCTGGGGTTTAGGAAAAATGTGTCTAAACTTTGTTAAACAGAAATGCAAAAATAACTAAAACGCTGCAATTTGAAGCTTGACTAAAGGGGTTCTGGAAAACTTTTTGCTACAACTGGAATCTTTTTTTTTGAGCCTCTATATATCATGAAACTATGTTGGGACTCACAATGGTTCAGGAGCCCTGATAAATGACCAAATACAACCCCATAATAAAGCCCTACAGCAGAACGGTTGGTTTACCCCGTCCACTCAGTTGAGAGATATTACAGTAAAATAGTTGTGTGGTGATTGGTCTGTTGACCCTGATGGCTCTATGACTCTGCCTGATGCTAGAAACTCAGTGTTTAGTTGTGTACAACATCTGGATTACTCAGTTGACAAGCTATAGATTCAAAATCTGGATATTCCCAGTAATTCCTGGAACATTACATGTGTGATACAACATTCCTCTTTGTCTTCCAACACGTCCAACACTAGCTTGGGCTAGTGTTCTGCAGTTTTCATTGACTCTCATGTTAAAAATGCCAACTTCACCGCAGAAATGAAAACGCTTACAGCCTGGTTAAAAACCATTTTAGGTTTAATATGTAAAGTTTACCCTCGTTACAATTTTGAGAGGGTTGAATTGTTTTGTAACTCATCCATTGAGATTAATTTAAAGGTGGAATGTGGAACATTTTAGTCAACAGCTATTTAAAAAAAATAACACCTCCACAGAACGTGGAGAAGGAATGTACAGTTTTCCTTTTAAAAGCTATTTAAAAAACAAATAAAGATCAAATTTTCATTTTGGCGGGCACGACACTGGGTTTATGGTTACATCTAACAGACAGTAGAGGGCACTGTTGTACTAAAAAGTCTGCTCAGCAAGGCGAGGCTGTGACTGTGTAAAATGACAAACTTGACAAGTCAAGCTGCTGATTCTGAGCCCAGAAGATGTATTAACAGTAAATACTGTTGTGAAATAAACATTAAATTAGTCCTTAACCTGCACGATTTGTCACTGGACGGCTGCAAAATGTTTTCTGTTGTTGCAACCACAACCTCTAAACACTAGATGTCGCCAGAGTGTCTGTGTTCCATATTCAACCTTAAAACTTATGAATACAGGGTGTGTCCATTCAATCTACAGGTGGCTGAGTTGTCAGTGTCAGTGCTTGCAGCTTGTCCTCCTGATTGCTCCAGGGATGGCTTCAGGCCTAGTCCACACGTAGCCGGGGTTTTTTAAAAACGAATATCCACCCCTCCAAAAACTTGCATCCACACCACCTCGTTTAAAAAAAACTCTGTCCACACGTACCCGGATAAATACGTTGTTAAGGACATGCCAGACCTGTAGGCGGCAGTACTTCCCCCGTTCTTAACCTCGTCCTTCGTCTGTGGTCTTCCGCAAGGAGCAGTGATTCCGCTTGCAAAAACAAACAAGCAAAAAGTGCTTGGACAATTGATAAAGCGAGCACAGCTCTGAGGGCTTCCATGCTGTTGGCTAGTGTAAACACAGGTTGCACACGTGATGTCAGCATTTTTTTTGTCGCGGAAAGTGACGTTGCGGACCTTAAAACTCCGGTTTTGTCTGTCCACACGCAGACACCCAAAACGGAGAAAACGCAGATCTTCACTTTGGCCGGAGTTTTTAAAAAGATCCGTTTTCGTGTGAAAAAACTCCGTTTTCGTGTGGATGGCAGGCCAAAACGTAGAAAAATATCTACGTTTTGGCAGATCCCCGGCTACGTGTGGACAGGGCCTTAGTCCCAGCCTCACATAAAAAATGTTACACCTTGGGAGGCAGAGGTTATCAGAGTCGCTCAACTGTGGTTTTCTGGCTTAAAAAGCCTACCAAATTCCATAGCTTCAGTTAGTTAGCTAGTAGCTACATGGTCTCAGAGTTTTATTTGTGTCGGCCATCTTACCCCACCCTCACAGCCACTCAGATCTATTTTTGTATTTTCCGGGAGAGATGAGACGAGTGATGCAGCCAAGATGACGGTGGCGGGAACCACCCATTGGACATCAAGTAAACTCATCTGAAGCAGTCTATATTCAAACAAAAATTTTGTTTTAATTACAAATTTTCTTAAATCAGGAAGAAAGCATAAAATGATAGCAAACAACAATATCAGATGCATTTAAAAGCATGTGATTCCACCTGGTGAGGTTTCCCGGGCATGTCCAGCCGGGAGGAGACCTAAAGGAAGACCCAGGACACGTTGGAGGGACAATGTTTCTCAGCTGGCCCTGGGAACGCCTTGGGATTTATCTGGAGGAGCTGGCCCAAGTGGCTGGGGAGAGGGAAGTTAGGGCCTCTCTGTCTGGAGAAGCCGAAAGAATGGATGGTGCTTCCACCACAAGCTGATATTAAATACCTTTGGAACAAGCAGTTGATTGATATCTACTTTATAACTAACCTCCATTTTAATTAAATATGTCAGATACAAGACATGTGGATTAAAAGGTACAAAAAGCTAGGTAGATTAGATAGATTAACATACAGAATTTTCTGGTAAAACTATAGAAAAACAAAGAATGGGGAGAGTTTTTCTTACATCTCAATCAAGGACAGATATGCTCCCTTTACTTCATTAAACAAACCCTTGTGTTGATCTATCTGTTGTGCTGTAAGTCTGCTGCCAGAGAGACTGTATCACTTCTATTTGTTAATTTTCTTTTCTTTACAAAACAAATGTAAATGTCTGTTTTACCTTCCTGAACATGAAGGAACTGTACTACTGTGTTAATGCAGCATGTGTTTTCTATTTCTATGCACCTCTCATGTAATAGAACCTTAATGGTCAGCCTGGAGTGAATTTTAGATGTTTTAAGTGTGATGTTGTATTGATCATAGGAAGGAAGTTATTTATGCTTTCAGAAGGTCAAAGATCACAAGTCAAGGCAAGCTTGGTAACATAATGAAGTTATTTAGGTTTCTGTGTTGGTGCTCAAGATTTAAAAACATTTCATTGTAAAATTATTCTTCATCAATCTTCATTGTAATTTGAATCGGAATAATTTAAAAAATATATAATAATAAAATTTAAATGGTATTTCTGACAGAACCCTAGAAGTTCTGGATACATTTTGACCAATACCATATTGGAAGATTAAAATAAGATCAGGTTATTGGACAGAACTAATAAAATAAAAGAATATGCTTTTTTCTCAGTCTACAGTTTTCTCCTATTGTCTCTCTGGTAATCACTTCAGTTTTACTCCTTTTGCACAGTGATCCCTGATTTGTTCATCAACCATGTGCTATCATTTCCTGAGTCTTAACAAATTTTAATCAACTGCGGACAATTGCATGCTCCTAGTGTGCTCACAACTCACCCTCAGATGGTGCAATCACATGCACGCCCTGCTAGCAGTCTTCTCCTTCCTGGTATGCAGCTACATCAGGACCACATACGTCCACTTCTTATCAGCCTTTTGTACGGTCCCACAGAGGTAAGATGAAGTTCCTCTGCTCGATCTGAAAACCTAACTCTGAATCTTAACTCCTGGTCAACAGCCCTGACATTTTGAGAGTCTACAAAAAACAACCGATCTCTCCTGGGCCACATATTGCTGTTTCACCAATGTGCAGACCACACATTTTCTCAGAAGAATTAATCATGTGATCTTCCTTAAAGCTGCTCCAGAAGGTCATATAACACAGTTTTAATTCTAAGTATATTCCACATTGTCCAATTCAATCAGATCTACCTTTATTCAGTCCATTTTTTGCTCTCTAGCTTCTCATTACTTTCATCCTTTACTTCAGCCCTCCCAACATCTTCTTTTTCCATTTGGTAGGCTGGCCAGCATTTTTATGACTGACACAAAACCAACATGCCCGTGCCTCACTTCCAACCACAAGACCCCCAGATGTGCTTCAACCTCATGACTGACTAAGGCTCCCACATTTCATCCCTTGTGCTGAAATCTGCTGAATCAGATCTTTGGTGTTTGGTAATAACAAGTAGTAAGAATTGTAACATCAATGTTGGTGACTTCCGGTTGAGTTACTGATTTGACTACTTAAATTGGCACCATGTCCTACTTATTCAGAGGATTAGACAAAACGATTTCTCGACTAAATCCCTCAGTCCTGTCTCTCTGCAGCTGGCTCACATCCTGCCTGTCTCCTGACCTCTAATGCACAAAGAAAGAGAGCTGGATAGGGGGTCGTTTGGAAAAGCTTGTGTGTCTCTTGTAAGCCACGCTAACGGCAGTAAACTCCATCATTTGCAATCAATACCAGAGAGGAGAGTTTCCAGTAACTCTGAATCTGTGCATACAGCTTGTCTTACAGAGGAAGTGTGAGCCATGGTGACACAAACATGACCGTGAAATTTGGTCTGCATGCACACCTGGAGCCTAAATCTAGTAAAATCTGGATGATTTTTCAGGTGTGAAGCTCATTTGATTTCTTCCTGATTCCTATGAATCAAATGAACAGTCTTTCCTTTGATATTAGCACAGCAGTTACCTAAAATAGCCAGGGACCTTTTACTTATACTGATCAATGAGGATCAACCACTTGATGATCACCAGGATGGTCAGTTCATTTTATTGGTTATGTTTATTTTATTACCAGAACAATTGTCTGTTTAATGCTACAGAGACTGGTTTGGTAAAAATTTTCAGCTTCACTGATTATAGCCAAATTCACTCATTGAGAGAGTTTTCATTCTTTTGTGTTAATCTGGTGTAGGCTAGTGTTACCTTGGCTCCTTGGTTTGCTTTTGTTTCTTGTTTCATTCTTTGTTTTAGCTTTCATAACTCCAGCTTGTTACTTTTCAACACGTCCAGCTTATTTTTTATATAGACATTTTCTACCTTTGCATCTTTTTAGGTCATCACTCCATCATAAAGTCTGTTCAAAGATTTTGTTACCTTTATCTGGATGAGTTTTAGGCTTCTTCCTGTTATTTTATATTGTAAATTTATGTTTCTGAATTGACTTCCACTTTTTACAGTGCTAATTATTTTCTTTTTGCTTTGATTAGTTATTTGCAGCCTGATATCTGTGCCTGCTGACGCTCAGCCTGGATTTATGTCGACTTTGTTATTCCTCCAACAGACTAAGATATCATTAACTGACAACAAATATCACTGAAACTTGTTACTGTTATTTTAAGTAAAAAAACAAACAAGTGTGTGTGTGTGTGTGTGTGTGTGTGTGTGTGTGTGTGTGTGTGCAAAACGCACTGGAGGCTTCAGCATATTTATTATCAGCAGAGAACGTTCATGTTTTTAAGTCAAGACTCAAGACCCATCTTTTTAGGTTAGCTTTTATCTAAATATTTTCTACAGTTTTATTTCTCATTTTACATGATTATATTTTATTACTTGCTTTGCATGTTCTATATGATTATATTTTAGCACAGTTTTATTATTTAAATTATTATTTTACTGTCTGTATCATTTTATTTATTACTTATTTTCTAATTTTTCTCATTTATATTAGCTCTTTTATTACATTTTTACTCATTTTAATCCAGTATTTCCTCTGTAGGGGCCCTCTGCCCCGGGAGCGGTGGTCGACTGTAGCTACCTGGGCGCGCTATAGGTGGGGGTCTATGCTCCCCCTCCACTGAGCGCCCTGACTTAGTGTGGAAGACCTGATGCTGCCGGGACAGACGGCTCCTCTGATGGTGTTTCCTTGCGTTACCATACTTGGCTCATCTGGACTCAGCCTAATATAATTTTTACTTGTGTGTGTGCACGTGAGTGTGTGTGTGTGTGTGTGTGTGTGTGTGTGTGAGTCTGTGTGTGCGTGTGCTTGCATATGTCTGTTAATGTTATTAACCTGTTATGGGAATCTGGGGTCATTCTGTAAAGCACTTTGAATCACACTTAGTTTGAAAAGCGCTTTATAAATAAATTTGATTGATTGATTGATTGATTGATTGATTGATTGATTGATTGAATGATTGATTGATTGATTAATCACCTCTAACACAATTACCCATTGCCCTGTGGCAGCAGGTGGTCATATTCCGTCTGTGGCTAGTTGTCTTCATATCAGTTTCTGTGCTCAGAAAACAAGACGTGACATTGAAAGGAAGTAAGTTTTTTAATCGAATAGCTTTAAAACACCAACTGAAGGTGCATCTGTGCTCACTTGCTCACTTCTGTCTTGACATTTTCAAACGTTCAAACAGTATTTTCCAAAAGCAACTGGAGCTGTGAATGTCTGTGATTGGCTGCAGAAGACAGCAGATGGCAGTAGTGACCTGATACTAGATGGATGAACCACATCCATGTGATTTGTAAGTGTATAATCCAGATTATATTGCTGCCAGCATAGGCGTCTTTTTAACCGGGGACGCCGGGGACATGTCCCCGGCAAAATTTGTGATTGGCAGCTGTGTCCCCCCCACTTTCAAAAACGCCTGCTGATGAGGATTTTTTTTTTACCAGCTCAGATCTTATCCAGGGGTCGGCAACCTATTCCCATCAAAGAGCCATTATTACCCGTTTCCCACAGTAATTCTGGACGGACCTTAATAAGCAGTGACTTAAGTGAAGCAGGCAGGTCGCGCTAGAAAATTTAGTTTAAAAAGACCTCATAAATGTTTTCCCCCGTTATTTTTATTTATAAAATATGAAGTAAAAACTCACAATTTAATTTTCATTCATTTGTCATTAATATGTAGTCTACACCCGTGCGTTAACCATCTTCCAGTAAACGCACAGCATCCAGCCCACCTCTCCAAATGCGTAAAATGTGCATCAGCCGCTAGTTAGGCGCACCATCAGCTGATCAGCCCAGACAAGAGCAGAGCAAATAGAGACAGAATAGAGGATGATTCTGTCTGGATGTGGATGGAGATTACATTTTACAGCAGCCTGATCATCATTTAAATACGTAAACCATCACCTGTCTTCTAGTCCATGCTATCAGCATATATTTTAATTGGTGTGTGTGTGTGTGTGTGTGTGTTTTCCACTTCAAACACTGGTCTAACCAACCAGACCAGCGTGTCCAGTAACGTATTAATGTTACAATTAAACAGTTTCCCTTCATGTAGGCTAGGAACATTTCACCTGCCGTGGCCCGACCGCTTCTGCTCCACATAAACTTTGTGCGTGATCAAATGTCTCTACGCATCATGCGTCTCCATATTAGAGACGGGAACAAGCGCTGTTCAGCTAGTTTCATAATTTCATAAAAAGAACATTTTTCCAAGTGACACATCCCTCAGAGAGACCGGGTTTCCAGACCGCTTCAGTGGGAGGAAATCATTGCATGCACCATGGTTCTGCGCTGCGCTGCGCTGCGAACCCCTCAGAACTTCAGCTCACTGTCCACCGTGGGCGCTCCGAGCCGCGCTGAACACAGTGTCCAGTATAAAGCTCTGATGTTCTGATGGGAATATTTTACCTCCGCAATGTGCGTTAACGATTAAAATGTCAGCTCATCCATGTGCATCAGTGTGCGTGGGGGTAATTCTTTCAAACCAAGCAACATCCTTGAGTTCATCTGTCAAAATAAACAGTCAAATGGAAATATATGTAACCTGCCGTTTAACTGTTTTGCCTTCTTGTGAAGATTGTTGCAAAGAGAAACAATTAAACTTGATTAACCCCAGAGCCACCCAGAGCGCATGTGGGAAGGTTCCTCCCACTGAAGCGAGTGTTTTCCAAACCCGGTCTCTCAGAGAGACTTGTCACTTAGAAAATGTTCCCTGATGATGAAACTTTGGCTGAATAGCGCTTGTTCCCGTCTCCAATGTGGCGACACATCCAGGAGCCGTCTGAGGAGAATCCCAGAATCTCACATCGTCTTCAGCTAATAAAGCGCCTATGATTACGCAAAAGCGTGACGCGTCAACCCGGTCTCACAGTAAGACCGGGTTGGACCTGTTCAGGTTTACGCAGACAATCTTTACATTTAGAATTGGCATACAGATGTAAAATTAATGCAGTAAAATATAAAGCATTTTATTTAAATATCCATTCATTATTTTACAAACACAGAGCCGCATCAGATGGATGGAAGAGCCGCATGCGGCTCCAGAGCCGCCGACCCCTGTGCTAGCCTACTTTATTGTCCCCAGCAATTTTTAAACCCCACTCAAGTGTATGGTTATTGTCCCCAGCAATTCTGGAAACAAACTGACGCCCTTGGCTGCCAGTTTTTAACATCTATGTGTCTGCAGCTGCGCAGAGAAAAGTTGAAGCTGTATAAGTTCAGTCATGCCTCATACTGCCTTTTCATCAAGATATTTTGGTAAAAAATAAAAATAAAAAATGAAACTTGAAAGATTTAAAGCTGTTTAGTAAAACAAAAATTATCCTAAATGTGAAAAAAGACAAACTTCAATAATTTACAAATAGTAAAATTTGTGATGCAAAAATATAAAATCCAACAATCATTAAGCATTTAGGAAAACATCTAATTACTGCAGCCTGCAGAAAGCACACAGATATCATATTTACATTTTAAACAAGGTACATGGACCTTCAGAAAACACCTATTGCTGCCTGATTTGGTGCAGTGGTGCTTTCAGGGCAGAAAGAAAACCTATAGTTTTAAATGGGGTTGTGATGTTTGGAAATCCTGTGCCTGCACTCCACCCCCCACTCTTCCAGGACCAACCTGACACCTAATCATTGCCAAGCAGTTTCAACCAGTTTCATCACACTTATTATCCTTCAGCTCAAATTAAAATGGAGACTAAACATTTCCACTGATTAGCAGTTGCCCACATGCTCATCACGGACAACAAAGTGATTTAGTGCTGATGAAGGCTTTGCACAATGATCTTGATTGATTTTTTGTTAGTTTATTTATCCATCAGTTTAAACTCACAGTAGTGACACTAATTCCAGGATGCACTGTGAGGCCAGGGAAGTGACTGGTTAAGTCATTTCATTGCAACAGTTTTGGTGTGCCTTTATTGCTTTAGAAGTGTGAAAAAAAATCAGCACAAGCTTTAAACTTCCCACTGAAAACACTGTTACCTCTGCCATTTTTTTCTTACCAAATAGCAAAAGCTCTACTTTTTTTTGCTTTAAGTCATGTAAAAATACCTAAAAAATAAAAAGTGGATAAAATACTTAAAAGCAGAATAACTTGTTTGCATTTAGCCTAATTTGTACTAAAATCCTGATTCAGGACTTCTATCAGTGTTACAAACTGCCCAATATATTCATTGAGGGATACATCAAGGCTCAATATTCAGCCCCCTTTTCTTTCTGTTTGCTTCAATCTTTGATGGATTTAGATTGAAAAACATTAAAAAAAAACTTCGTTCTCAGTTATTTACTGTCAGAACCCAAGCCCCCAAACCGGCCTCTCCCAGCTAACCGGCCTCCATCTTGGACCACATTTCCCAGCATGCTCCTCGCGGGAACTCCCGGCATTCTCCCAGTCACACCCAAGCCTATATATGGAAGACGCCGCACCGGCTCTTCACTCAGTCATCGTTTCATTGAAACCCCTGATCAGAGTTCTCTACCGAATAATCCAGACGTCAAACATCCTTACCGAGTTCAACTCCCGTACCCAGTCGACCATCGTGACATTTACATGAGCATCTCAATGTTTACCCCAAAAGACATTTGTTGATCCAAAGTGTTAGGTAATTTTTATCAATCCAGGGTTACCTTAGGGAAAGTTTAATGCACAGGGGGTTATAGTAATAACCAATCAACACCAATACCAATTATAAACAATCAAAATTAGAGTTTGTAAAGTGGAGAGGAAAATGAATACACACCAAGCATGAATCTCAAATCACTCTCGTCAGACAAACGTCCTCCGACAGTATTTATTGAAGCACACACACACACACACATCACATTATTACGTAGACCATCAGGCGGGAAGCTGCTAGCGAAAGGAGGTCTCGGCTCCAGGTGCACACTGAATCAACAAAGCAGTTTCTAGACCTTTCTCATGGGAGTTTTACTGATAAAACAGGTCTGCTTGGTCTGACTGTAACAGTTCGAAGGTCACGTCCTCCCTGTGGAGGCTAAACAGGATGAACCCTGCGTTTATTCATTCTTAAGGAGCACCAGATGTCAAGAAATTAAGCTATAATATCAATTTTTACTTAACATTCCTCCATGTAAACGCTAGGTTCATCCCCTATAATTGACAGTGTAATAAAACAATTAAGGTAAATATGTTTGTAGTTGTAGAAATCACACTCTAACACACAAAGAAAATATCACAAAATAATTAGTGACCCCTAAATGGCTGTAAAATATGTAACAACCTGTAATGAAAAGAAGGCTGCAACAATAGGTAGCAACCTGTAATAAATGGGTGATTATAATAATGATTATAATAATGACAAAGTGAAAAGTTAAAAGATAATAAGATCAACTGAGCTGATAACTAGAACCTCATCCAACAATGGTTACAGAATTTGTAGTTTACATTGTTGAAATCATAATGAAATCAGCTTTATTAGGCGATGTATTCTTTTTCTTCTTCCAGCTCCTCTCTTTGCTGCAGGAGCGTTTACTGTACCAGAGCATGTGTCATTAGCTTATTCACCATATTTTTCAGACAAGGGATTACACAATTTATAACTAGGCAAATCATGACTAGGATAAAGATAACAGGTTCAAGACATTTTAACCAGAGCTGATACCAATTACCAGTAGTCAGCCAATTCATCAAGTTCCAGGAGCCTCCAGTCGATTCTTTGGATTTCAGGAAGTTGCTGAGTACTCGAACACGGTCGTGGATCAAAACATCGGGTGTGGGAAGTTTAAAGCTCCACAGTGCAAACAACACTTTCAGTGAAGCAGGACAGCTGGAGGGGGAAATTTAATGTACGCAGCTCTAACTGTGGCAGAGCTGAGGTATCAGGCAACAAAGGGCTTGTCCGTGGACTGGAAGCTGTAGTTTGAACAAAACAGTGTCCTCTTCAGGATGGTGTTGCATTACGTAACTTGGAGGTCATTTTGGAGAGGATGGTGGAGACATTTCCCAGAGACCACCAAACATCATTTATGCGTTTCATCGGGCTTGTGGTTTCGAAGTGGGGAAAGATGATGCAGAAGATTCCTTTGGCATAGTGTGGAGTGCGGCCTTTGTAGTTGGAGAATGGGCGGAAAGCCACAACAGGCTTAAACTCTCTTCAGCTCTGATGTCCTCGTAAGGATGGCCCCTTCCTCTGTGACCACATATGAGGAGGGGTGCAGGCGAGCCAGGCTGCAAATTCCACACCAGTTGCGTGGCGGGTAGAGGTAGAGAGAGCTTCCGCACTTCCAGATGTATCCTTCAGGGGTCCCCATTCCCTTGACTGAGGGGACCGCGAGAACATGTTCGTTTGTGTTCCATGGGGGTAGAAAGGTTGTCCAGTCATTACAAGGCTTAACAAAGGGTGTGTCCAGCGTCTTTGTTGATGTTGAGGTGAGCAGCAGTGTGGGATGGCGCACTTCCATCCCTTTAAGGAAAGTATTGGGCCATTCCCATCTGTACCGGGTCGGCCCGGGCCGGGTAGCCCCAGTCGGCCCCAGCCTGGCCCGGTTGATTCCACACATCCTTGTCTTAAGCCCATGTGGGCTGATTCTACCCACCAATCAGAGGCTTGCTCTAATGGAAGGTGTGAATTTGCTGTCAGCAGTGGGCGTGTTGGCCCTGGTCGGCCTGAAGCAGTACCCCTCGGGAAGAGGGCCGAGAATGAGCCTTGGTTGGCCCGGGAAAATTCCAGGCCACCCAGATATGTAAACAACCTACGCTACCCGGCACGGGCCGACCCGGTACAGGTGGGAATGGGGCTTAAGTGATTTAGTAACAGGACCCTGGCTGGAGGCAGGTAACCTGAAAAAACTCAAAGGATATCACATCTGTTAAAAATTAATCCAACAAAGAGTGAATTTGTAACGTTCCACCAGTTAGTGGAAAAGAATCCGGTCAGAACCGATTTGTTCAGTAAGTGGTTTGAATCTGGTGTTGCGAACCCACAGAGAAACGAGTTTGAATTTATCTGTGGGAGCCGTGTCATAAGAGATTTGGTCATCATGCGGTTTGTATCTGGTGTTACGAACCCACAGGGAAACTTGTTTGCCAAATGTTGATTGTTGTTTCATATGATTGTCATTTCAAAATCACTAGTTTAATTTGAAGAATTAAAACTTTTGTCAAACTTGTTTCTTCATTGAACTGAAACACAGACACACGGATATTATCGTCAGTTTATCGATGAAAACAACCTTTGAGTCTTCTTAAAACTATACAATTTGGTTATTAATTTAATAAAATTAATATCACAAATTAATATGTAGAATGGTTCCTCTTTCATAAAAGAGCATAAACCATAACGCTACATAATTGGAAGAGCCTAATTTAGGTTCACAACAACGGTGAGGGCATGTAGCAAACATACAGAGTCATTCGTCCTGGTCGGGATAGCTGTCATCGTGGGGTTTTCCATTGAATGATGGGGGATCCAGGAACAAACATAGCAACTGGTATTGAATCCTAGTCCTTTAGCAGTTAGATTTACCATGTGGAACCAGGTGTTTTGTGTGCTTCGTGGATTCCTATGGGAGTAGGTTTCATTTGTGTGGTGTGTGAATTCTTCAGAGTCCAGTGGACTGTAGGAAACAGTAGAAGGGCGTCGGAGAACTTAATGGTGGTGGTGGTGGTGGTGCAAACAACTGAATTAATAGCCTTCCCCTAATGAGAAATTTGACCGCTAGGTGTCAGGGATCTTTTACCTGTGTGCTCTTTACCGTGCATTGAGACGCAGTGATACTAAAAATCACTGCCCCTTTGAAGCCGGACTTCCCCTTGACACGTGTCTATTAATTCACTTGTTTCTGCAGTTTGCAATGGGAGAGATGAATCCAGGTGGGTCGTTTATCGCGCCAGACCCGTGCCACAACCCGTGCACGCGCATTGGGTCCACAGCGCGCGTGTGAACGGGACTCGCGAGCGAAAATATACATGGCAGCGCGCGCGTGAACGGGACTCGCGAGCGAAAATATACATGGCGAGAGGAATGGCGTTTGAAGCGTGCCACAACCCGTGCACGCGCATTGGGTCCACAGCGCGCGTGTGAACGGGAATCGCGAGCGAAAATATACATGGCAGCGCGCGTGTGAACGGGACTCGCGAGCGAAAATATATATGGCGAGAGGTCATTTGTGCACTGAGAGGGAGCAAACTGTGTCTGTGAGCGCACAAGGATGTGCACAAGTGACAAACCTGCGTGCGAGCGTTGTCAACGAGCACACGGCAGAGGAAAACGTGCGCGCGCGGCAGCCTCTGTGCGCGCGGCAGCCTCTCTGCGCGCTCGGTTTCTGACTCCTGCTCGCTCGGCTGTAAGGGCTTTTGGCACTCTGGAGGCGTGGCCTGTAGCAGATCTTCTCTGTCCTCTGATTGGTTAGTTTACCCCGCACTTTACTCTCTACCTATCTATATAAAAAAAGTCTGATATTCAGTAGTTGCTGGCATAGCTCAGTTGGGAGAGCGGGTGACTCTCACTCTGGAGGATCCAGGTTTGAGTCCGGCCAAGGAACATAGAGTTGATGTCATATTATTCTTTCCTAATTCCTGTGATATTATTTTACAGTTGTGACCGTTCAACTGTCATTAAACGTCCGAATGTTTGCTGGGCAGTGTTTTGAAAAGTGCACATAAGCTAGATGGTTTTAACCAGGTAAAAATAGACTTGTGGGTGTAGGTATGTTCAAAGTTCTTGCCTCATTAATGTATTGTTTATTTTTTTCAGCATTTAATTGACAAATTATCCTTTCAAATAATTAATTGATGAGTTACATAATTGTCCATTTAGAATTGTTGAATGGACTGTGTCAAGTTTGGTGCACTTTATATATTTCAAAACATGTTTTTTTTAATTATGCATATAAATAATTTTAATGTTAATTTATTGAAATATTTCTATTATTTCATTACCTCACCCTTGTTTTGACAAAAACAAGACCTTGCTGGATAATATCACGGAGAAACTATTTGTTCACAGTACATGGCTCAGTGAGGATCTGTGTACCAAAGGAGGAGATACTCAGAAATCTGTCTGCAGATTGTTACAACCCAGACTGGAAGTGGTGGGCTGTAATAAGAAAGGAGACCAAACAGAGGAGTGGGGGGTTCAACAACTGATTTATTTAACCAAAGTAAGGATTTACTAAACTTTGGTTAAATAAATCAGATGTTGAACCCCCCACTCCTCTGTTTGGTCTCCTTTCTTATTACAGCCCACCACTTCCAGTCTGGGTTGTAACAATCTGCAGACAGATTTCTGAGTATCTCCTCATTTGGTACACAGATCCTCACTGAGCCAAGTACTGTGAACAAATAGTTTCTCCGTGATATTATCCAGCAAGGTCTTGTTTTTGTCAAAACAAGGGTGAGGTAATGAAATAATAGAAATATTTCAATAAATTAACATTAAAATTATTTATATACATAATTAAAAAAAACATGTTTTGAAATATATAAAGTGCACCAAACTTGACTCAGTCCATTCAACAATTCTAAATGGACAATTATGTAACTCATCAATTAATTATTTGAAAGGATAATTTGTCAATTAAATGCTGAAAAAAATAAACAACACATTAATGAGGCAAGAACTTTTTAAACTTGAACATACCTACACCCACAAGTCTATTTTTACCTGGTTAAAACCATCTAGCTTATGTGCACTTTTTAAAACACTGCCCAGCAAACATTCGGACGTTTAATGACAGTTGAACGGTCACAACTGTAAAATAATATCACAGGAATTAGGAAAGAATATTATGACATCAAATCTATGTTCCTTGGCCGGACTCGAACCTGGATCCTCCAGAGTGAGAGTCACCCGCTCTCCCAGCTGAGCTATGACAGCAAATGCTGAATCTCAGATTTTTTTATATAGATAGGTAGAGAGTAAAGTGCGGGGTAAACTAACCAATCAGAGGACAGGGAAGATCTGCCACAGGCCACGCCTCCAGAGTGCCAAAACTCCTCACAGCCGAGCGAGCGGAATTAGAAACCGAGCGCGCAGAGGCTGCCGAGCGCGCAGAGAGGCTGCCGCGCGCGCACGTTTTCCTCTGCCGTGTGCTCGTTGGCAACGCACGCACGCAGGTTTGTCACTTGTGCACATCCTTGTGCGCTCACAGACACAGTTTGCTCCCTTTCAGTGCACAAATGACCTCTCGCCATGTATATTTTCGCTCGCGAGTCCCGTTCATGCGCGCGCTGCCATGTATATTTTCGTTCGCGAGTCCCGTTCACACGCGCGCTGTGGACCCAATCCGCGTGCACGGGTTGTGGCACGCTTTAAACGCCATAGTCGTTCAGCAATTTTCACAGCGATGGGAGTGGCCAGCAGAACTTGGAAAGGTCCGTCCCACTTGGGACTTGTCCAGTTTTTTCTTTTGATGACTTTGATGAAGACCCAGTCCCCAGGCTTAATGGCAGGCATTGTGTCCTGCAAAACAGGAGAAAAAGCAGGCCAGGTGTTTGCAGTTTGGGATTCTTTAGACACAATCACCATTTTCACATTGTAGTGACCCCAAGCGTCTCAGCGGCAGTCCCCAACTCAACCAGCAGGAGACAGTAGTGGTTCACAACAGACCTTTATTAGGCTTCTTCTTTCCCCCTTAGTAACGCTACAGACACAGAACTTCTATCACGCTCCTACCACACAGAGTCACGGTGTCAGTTAACCATGCTAATTCAACCCGCTCCACAGAACACACATCACCTTCCCTGTGGCTTACATTAACATAACACTCAAATCAACACATAGAAACTAGCAGAGGGATAGGAAACACATATAACACAATACCCAGAATGCACCTGGCTTACAACCCCAGCCAGGTCATTACAATATAATCAGCCAAAGTTAGTTCATCTTCAGTTTTCTGTAAGTATTTGTTAACCAAGGGCAGTTTATATGGCCTGTCATAAATGATTTCAAAAGGTGTTAGTTCTAGGTTATTTGGAGTTATTCTCATGTAGATTGTTACCAAGTCTAAGCATTCTGGCCAAGGCTAGGCATTCAATCCACTCATCAACCCCCCGTGGAGGCAGGGGTCACCAGAAACTAAACTCATTAACACACATGGTATCGCCCGATGCTAAAATCAGGCCCCACACTGTCAGGTTAGATTGGCTGAGCTGATGTGTAGCGGAGGTTGCTTGTAGCGTGGCTATGTGACCCAGTAGCTGGCGTTGGGTTGAACAGAGCACGCGGCTTTAATCTGGGAACGGCGACACAGCGCTCAGAAAGAGCCGAGAGTGAGCGGATGGAAGCTGATAAAATCCAGGCCGATGTGTGACCACGGCTGCTTGGGCACGGGGAGCGGTTGCAAGTCCCCGGCGCCAGGTTGGGTGGACAACTTGGACCGGGAGCATACATCACATGCGGCAGTGAACTTGCGTACATCCTTCCTCATAGAAGGCCACCATGGAGCACGATGGAGAAACTGGAGGGTGCGAGCTTGGCCTTGATGTCCAGCGAGCTGTGAAAAATGCCCCCACATTAGGGCCTCCCGTCGGCAGACGGCCGGAACGTAGAGGCGGTACGGGGGAGTCTCTGGGGGTGCCGGATCAGCAGGGAGGGCAGCCCAGATGGATTGTTTCAGAGGCCATTGGAGGGAGGCCAAGAACTGTTCGGCCGGCAGGATGGTCAAAGGCTCCGGAGGGCTTGGATCTTGCGTGTAATGCCGAGAGAGGGCGTCCGCCTTGAGGTTCTTGGAGCCGGGTCGGTAGGCGACGTGGAAGTTGTAGGGCTCGAAAAAGAGGGCCCACCGAGCCTGGCGAGGATTGAGTTGGCAGGCAGTCTGAAGATGTATCAGGTTCTGATGGTCGGTGTGTCAAGTCTACATCCCTGGGAAGTGTTGATCTAGTCTGGGGTTCAGGGGAACTACAGTGGGTCAGGCAAGCCGCGCCCCAGGCCATGACCTTGCTGGTGGACCAGGATGTGTGAGGCTCATGGCGGCAGAACCAGGAGTGACCCAGAATGAGGGGAGTAGCAGGGGCCTGAATGACCAGGAAGTGAAGGGTCTCCATGTGCTGATTGATGGTCATGCGGATGTTCTGGGTTCGATGGATACGGCATGAACGGACAGCCATCCACTGAGGTGACAGGAATGGGTTGGTCTAGAGCTGTAAGGGGTATCTTGAGCTGGGTGACCAGTCCCTGGTCGATGAAACATTCAGCGGTGCCGGTGTCGACGGAGGAACCCATGCAGCTGGGACATCTTCCCCCCGGGGGAACGGGCGCGACGTTACCAGGAAGGACGAAGCGCCTACTGTGGGGGTTTGGGTCACCATCGTGCCACGTGCCCGATACGACCGGGAAATGGTCCCTCCGGGTCGGAGTAGGGGCTGTCCCGCCCAGAGTCTCCACTCTTCCAGTCCCACATCGCACCACCCTCCCAGTCTCCCTCCAACTGGACCAAGGTCCGGCCCCACTGCAAGCCCTTCTCGACACCGACGCCGCTGAATGTTTCATCGACCAGAGATAAAATATTATCATTCCACCCTCACTAATGATACATTTGAAATTATTTTATGAACTGTAGTAGGGAGCAGAAAAAAATGTTTTAGACAAGCTGCATTGTTCTCCCGTCTTTTCTATTCGATCCGTTTTCAAGCATTTTTAAAATAACATAATAATTTTTTGTTATTTTTGTTATGCTTTTCACAGAAACATCTGACTACTTTTGATTTGGAGAGTAAGAGTATGCCCAACCCAAGTAAATGTTGGCACTCATGTCTAAAGAACCTTTAAGGTGTTTATGCACGTGTTTGCTGCACACGCTTCACAAATGATTAAATCATAGTGAAAAGGAGAAAAATGGCATTATGTTGGTGGTCTATAAAGATACATTTTTGGAAATTGATGAAGGGTGCACAGGCAGAGGTGGAAAGAGTACTAAAATTTCCTACTTAAGTACGAGTACCAGTACTTTGATAAATTTTTACTCAAGTACAAGTAAATACTTGCCTAAATTTTTACTCAAGTAAAAAAAAAAGTATCGTAAATAAAATGTACTCAAAGTCGAAATTAATTAGTTACATTTTTGCCAGCGTAAAGATGGTTACATCAGTGCAAAACCACAACACCAGTTCACAACACGCTCATGTGTGCACGCACACACACACACATGGACACACACACAGTTTGATGGAAGGATTTGTATCCAATCAGTGAGAACAGGACGTGCACATTGATTGGACGAGGTTTTTCTAGGATTGTACGTTTCAATTGTGATTAAAATTATTCTTTATTTTGAGAAAGAAAAATATTTTTTTAGATGCCATCTGTCAGGTTCGTTGGCAGATCTGAAGCGTGACTGAGAGTTCTGTTGCCCAGACGCGGAGAGACGGAGATAACCGGCGTGGTTATCTCCTGTAGGTGTAGTTTGAGTGTTTTGAGGGCTGGTAAGCCTGGAGACTCGATACAAAGTCTGGTGAGAAACGATGACTGAGCAATGAATGAAATGCCGGCACTTCCTTAAGTAGTGCCGGCGTGATGACGTCAGTCGCCACGTTGGTGGCAGGAATGAATGGAATGCAGTCAGCTGGAGGAGTTCGTGACAGGACCCCCCCCTCGAGGGACGGCTCCCGAAGTCCCAGGACGGCGGGCCCAGAAGTCAGTCAGCAGGGTAGGGTCGACAAACGAGCTCGTGGGCTCCCAAGAGCGTTCCTCAGGCCCGTACGTACCCCTCCCAATCCACGAGGTACTGCCAACCTCGTCCCCGGCGGCGAGCGTCCAGAATCCTGCGGACCGTGTAGGTGCGATCCGCCTCAACACCGCGGGGCGGAGGCACCCGGACCGGTGGAGGGTGGAGAGGAGAGGAGATCACCGGCTTAAGCTGGGAGACGTGAAAGACCGGGTGGATCCGGAGAGTAGCCGGGAGGCGCAGACGGCAGGTGACAGGATTGATGACCTTAAGGACGGGGAACGGACCCAGGAAGCGAGGAGTGAGCTTCCGGGAGCCAGCCGGCATCCTCAGGTTAGCGGAGGAGAGCCACACCTGGTCGCCAGACCGGAAGACGGGGCCAGGCCGGTGGCGGCGGCGATGCTGACGGGCATACTCCGTGTTGGCCCGGGTGATGGCCGCACGGGCCCGGATCCAGGCGAGCCGACAGCGGCGGACCAGCGTCTGGGCAGCAGGGACCTCCACCTCGGGCACCTGATGATCAAACAGAGGAGGCTGATAACCGTAACAGGTCTCGAAGGGAGACAGACTCGTGGCTGAGGAGGTCTGGAGGTTGTGTGACAGCTCCGCCCACAGGAGAAAGCGGGGCCAGGTGGTCGGCTGGGACGAAGCGAAGCAGCGCAGGTAGCGTCCAAGCTGCTGATTAGCTCTCTCTGTCTGACCGTTTGTCTGCGGGTGGTATCCAGAGGACAGACTGGTGGAAGCACCGACCAGGCGACAGAACGCTTTCCAGAAGCGTGAGACGAACTGGGGTCCTCGGTCGGAAACCACGTCCTGAGGGAAACCATGGAGCCGCACCACCTGTTCCAGGAGCAGTTCGGCCGTCCTCTTGGCCGTGGGGAGGCCGGCCAGGGCCACTAAGTGCACGGCCTTGGAGAAACGGTCCGTGATAGTCAATATAGTGTCCAGGTGGTCGACCGCCGGCAGTCCCGTGACAAAGTCCAGCCCGATGTGTGACCACGGCCGCTTGGGCACAGGGAGAGGCTGCAACTCTCCAGCGCCGGGTCGGTTGGAGGACTTGGAGCGAGCACACACATCACATGCAGCTGTGAACTCGCGGACGTCCCTCCTCATGGACGGCCACCAGAGAGCCCGACGGAGGAACTGGAGGGTACGGGCTTGCCCTTGATGTCCCGCGAGCCGTGAACAGTGCCCCCACGTGAGCGCCTCTTGCCGGCAGGAGGCGGGAACGTAGAGGCGGTTCGGTGGGGTCTCCGGCGGCGCTGGATCGCCAGGAAGTGCCGCCTGTATGGACTGCTCCAACGGCCATTGGATGGAGGCCAGGAAGCGTTGAGCCGGTAGAATGGTCCGAGGCTCCGGGGGGCCGGCATCTGGTGCGAAACGCCGAGAGAGAGCGTCCGCCTTGAGGTTCTTGGAGCCGGGCCGGTAGGCGATATGGAAGTGGTACGGCTCGAAAAAGAGGGCCCACCGAGCCTGACGAGGGTTGAGCTGGCGGGCAGTCTGTAGATGAATGAGATTCTGGTGGTCGGTCCAGATCAGAAAGGGATCGGTGGTCCCCAGGAGCCACTGCCTCCATTCCTCCAGCGCCCACTTTATTGCCAGCAGCTCTCTGTCGCCGACCCCGTAGTTCTGCTGTGTGGTGGAAAACTTCCGGGAGAAGTAGGCACATGGGTGGAGCTTAGAGTCTGGACCCCGTTGCGAGAGAACGGCCCCCGCTCCCACATCTGAGGCGTCCACCTCCACGACGAAGGGCCGGGTCTGGTCCGGGTGGAGGAGGATGGGTTCCTTAGTGAAACGTCCGACCAGCTCATGGAAAGCACGGACAGCCTCTGGAGTAAGGCGAAAAGGGCGAGGCTGATTGGTGGTTTTGGTGAGTGAGGTCAGAGGTGCTGCGAGGGAACTGAAGTTGCGTATAAACCTCCGGTAAAAGTTCGAGAAACCCAGGAAGCTTTGCAGCTGCTTCAGGGTCGTGGGTAGAGGCCACTGAGCTACGGCCTGAACCTTCTGGGGGTCCATCTTCAGGCCCTGGGAGGAGATGGTAAAACCCAGGAAGGAGGTGGACTCCTGGTGAAACGCACACTTCTCCAGTTTGCAGTAAAGTCCATGATCCAGGAGGCGGGACAGAACAGCTCGAACATGACGGATGTGCTCTTCGGCCGTGCGGGAGTAGATGAGGATGTCATCTAGATAAACAAAGACCCAGCGGCCCAACATGTCTCTCAGCACATCTGTAATGAACCGCTGGAAGACGGCGGGGCTGTTGCAGAGTCCAAAAGGCATCACCAAATATTCATAGTGGCCAGTGGGCGTGATAAAAGCGGTCTTCCACTCCTCACCTTCCTTAATACGGATGAGGTTATAGGCGCTGCGCAGATCCAGTTTAGTAAACACTGCGGCTTGTGTGATGGCGTCCAGAGCGGTGCCCATGAGAGGGAGAGGGTGGCGGTCCCGGATCGTTATTTTATTTAACCCTCGATAGTCTATGCAGGGCCGGAGATCCCCCTCCTTCTTTTTAACAAAGAAAAACCCCGCGGCCCCGGGGGACGTTGAGGGACGGATGAATCCCTTCTGCAGGGCATCAGTTATGTAATTGTCCATAGCCCGGGTTTCCGCCGGAGAGAGGGAGAACAGGCGACCCCGAGGGGGGGTGGTGCCGGGCTGGAGCCTGATCTCCAGGTCGTAGGGTCGGTGAGGAGGTAACCTGGTAGTGGGTTCTTTAGCGAAGACCTGAGCGAGGTCGTGGTATTGAGGAGGGATGAGCGTCAGGTCTACGTCTTTGGGAGGAGCTGCTGCTGCCCGAGGTGCAGGGGAGTCCCGGTGGTTATGGCAACCCGTGCCCCAGGCCAGGACTTTACTGGTGGACCAGGAGATGTGAGGCTCATGGCGGCAGAACCAGGAATGACCTAGGATGAGAGGCGTAGCCGGAGCCTGGATGACCAGGAAGTGGAGGGTCTCCCGGTGTTGGTCAATAGTCATGTGGAGACCCTGAGTTCGGTGGGTGAGAGGGTACGGCATGATGGGCCGGCCGTCCACAGAGGTCACGGGAATGGGTCGGTCGAGGGCGGTGAGGGGTATCTTTAGCCGAGTAACCAGTCCGTGGTCGATAAAACACTCCGCAGCCCCAGTGTCTAAAAGTGCCTCCAGTCTGGTCGGGCCTTGGTCCAGGTGGAGGGAGACCGGGAGAGTGGTTCGGTGTGGAGCCGGAAAAGTGGAGACTCCGGGCGGGACAGCTCCTACTCCGACCCGGAGGGACCTTTTCCCGGTCGTTTTGGGCACGTGCCACGGTGGTGACCCAAATCCCCACAGTAAGCGCATCTCCCCTCCTGGTAGCGCCGTGCCCGTTCCTCAGGGGGAAGATGTCCCAGCTGCATCGGCTCCTCCGTCGGTTGGTGAGCCGGCCGGCGGGGTGACGTCCTGGTGTGTACGGGGGCTGACAAGGTGCTCGGCCGGTTCAGGATGCAGCGGTCCAGTTGGAGAGCCAGATCCACTGCCAGGTCCAGGGAGGTTGGGACCTCGTGCCCGATCATGCCCTCCCGGATTCTCGGTGACAGTCCCTCCAGGTAAACGGCCTTTAGGGCGGCGTCATCCCACCTCAACCGAGCTGCTGTCGTCCGGAAGCGAGAGGTGTACTGAGCCGCCGTCTGGGAGCCCTGGCGAAGCTGAAGCAGCCGCGTCTCGTCCGAGACCTTGCTGCTGGGGTGCACAAAAGTCTTTTTCATCTCCTTTACAAAAGTCTCATAGTCATTGCAGGCAGGAGATTTCTGATTGTAAAGAGCCGCCGCCCATTCACCGGCTCGACCTGTCAGCAGTGAGGTCAGCAGAGCGACACGAGAGCAGGATGTGGGGTAGCGTGCCGGCTGGCACTCGAAAGTCATGGCCAGGGTCGCCAACATGCCCTCCGGGGATCCCCTGGTTCCGTCCCACTTCTCTGGAAGGCTGAGGCGTGGTTCCATCCTGTCAGGAACAGCTGCGGTCTGACGTTGCAGAGCGGTGGTCAGCTGGAGTACTAGCTCGGTGAGTGACTCAATCTTTGTGGCTTGGCGATCAGCTATGGCACGGAGCTGGTTCATGTCTGCCGTCTGCTGATCCAAGATTGCGCGCTGTTGAGCCACTTCGGCACGCAAACGCGCGAACTCCGCTGGGTCAACTTTGGGCTCAGTCATCCTGTCAGGTTCGTTGGCAGATCTGAAGCGTGACTGAGAGTTCTGTTGCCCAGACGCGGAGAGACGGAGATAACCGGCGTGGTTATCTCCTGTAGGTGTAGTTTGAGTGTTTTGAGGGCTGGTAAGCCTGGAGACTCGATACAAAGTCTGGTGAGAAACGATGACTGAGCAATGAATGAAATGCCGGCACTTCCTTAAGTAGTGCCGGCGTGATGACGTCAGTCGCCACGTTGGTGGCAGGAATGAATGGAATGCAGTCAGCTGGAGGAGTTCGTGACACCATCAGCATGTGAGGTATCTCAATGTTCTCATGACAAAACTCTAACATGAGACTGTGCTCTAACCTGCCACATAACAAGCTAAATGAAAGTCAAACATTTCAAATGGACCGTATGACAGCTGCTAACGTCGGCCCTGCCCTACTTTACCTCTACAGAACAGTTCCTTTATCCATGTCCATCCAAAAGCTCCTCTCTGACCTTCATGCTTATTTAGAGCAGCTGATTTTTAAAGTTAGCAGAGTTCCTGACATGTATGCTGCCGGGAAGAAGGCAGGGACACCCAGCAGTGCCTGGCTCGGGTTCGGGGGCCTCAGGTAGACCTTGGCTCCTCTGCCGTTCCATCACAGGGGAGGGGGAGGTCCAGGAGGGGGAGGACCCAAACTTACCTGGATGTCCCATGTCTTATATATTCTGGAAGTTGTGCAAATGCAGGGGTGGGCATAGATATTCTGCTGGGGTGGGGCTGGGTTGGTGCCCTCGGACTCCGTGAGGCTCTGTAATGCTGCTGCTTTGGGCCCTGGCAGGATGGGCTGGGGTCTCCATGCCCTGGGTGGCAGTTTGACAACAGAGGTGCCTATTGGGGCCAGTAGGGGAGCTGGCTCCCTGGAGGGCTAAGCCCAACCAGCCATTCCTCCCCATCCCCGCATATTTCTCTCCTCCTGCTCCCTCACATCATCACACAAACATACACATAGGACCTTGGGGGGTAGGCAAGTCAGGGAATGCGGGTATGGACCCCATTTCCGCATTCCTGTGGAAACCTGCCCCCCAATTTTATTTGCACCTTATACACTTCCACTGACGACATTCCACACAAACACACACTTAGGGCCTTGGGAGTGAGCACATTCAACGGCATTTGGCAGGGGGATATTTCAGCCTCCTCCCGAGTGCCGGTGCCCACTTCCAATTTTAAACCGCACTTAGACACTGATGGCTGAGGGTGTAAGTGGGGTGGTGCAGTGGCATCAGCTGGCATATGCTGGATGATGCCCGCACTGCCCACTCACCACTGCCATGGAATACACCTCATGATCACACAACACTATATTGGAGCAGGCGGAGGGAGACTAGGGGTCTTAGCCACCTCTGTTGTTGCTAGGCTTCCTGGGGCTGGAGGCTAGGAGGGAGATCTGGCCGTCTGGTTGGGGTCTGGGGTGGTGGGTTGCTGTGCTCAGCATTGGGCGAGGGAGCCTGCTCATCAGCACCCCAGCAGAAAGGGTCAAACTCTGGTTACCGGTGATGGTTGTACCCAATGTGCAGCAGTACCGGGACCAGAGTGAATAGGGTGTGTATGGGGAGCATGAGTGGGTGTCCGGCGTGCATTTTTGTAAGTCTTGGGTTGTATGTGCATGTGTGAGAATGAGGGAGGGAGCGTGTGACTGTGTTTGTGTATGACTGTATATGTCAGGTGGGGCCTTTGGGTCCTCCCCTCTCCTGGAACTTCTCTTGATGATATAGATCTCTGTCCCCCCTCCCCCTGCCACACCTGGTGTGGGGGCTTGTGCCTTGGTCTGCCTGAGTGTTCGTGGCAACCAGGTCTGGGGGTTTAAGATTTTGGCATCTGCCTGTTAGATCCCGGTGGCTGCCTGGTGGGGTCTGGGTCCCTGGGCTCTGCTGGGTCCCCGGCGGGGGTGGTCGCCCCTGGGTCCCGGGTCGCTGGGTCCCGGGCTCGGCCGGCTAGGGGGTGGGAGGCTGCGGGCGGGCCTGTGGGCTTGCCACTGATATCTCCAGGGACTCTGCCGGCTGCTGGTTGTGGCCCCCCAGGGCGATCCTCTGCGCCTCTGGAGGAGGGCAGGGGCTTTTCTGGTCGCAGTCTCCCTGGAGTTCCTGCGTTCTGGGGCAGCGCCTGGATCTCTGGGACTTGGAGCTCCCCCCGTCTCCTGCGCATCTTTGGGGGGCGGATCTGTGGTCCCTCACACTCTCTGTTGGGCGCTCCTATAGAAAAACCTTAAATAAACAAGCGCGTGTACACACACAGGTGCTCACATGGTGCTCTCAAAAGTATGGGCTTGGGCATGTTAAACACAGGTCTTAAGACTATGGTGGGCACTTAATGCGTTGTGATTTATTATCGTGATTCTTCAGTTAAGCAATATTGATTATATATATATTTTTTTTCTTTTCATCAAGTTGACGCAGTGATAGGTAGATCTTGTTGTATTGTTGTTGTGTCCCTTTTTTGTGTCCCTTTGTTTTTTTTAATCTTTTTTTTCTGCAGGTCTAGAAGCAGACTCTTGTTCATTTTTGTTTATTTTTGTGGACCCCCCCCCCCCCCTCCCCCCCTCCCCACCTTTTCTTTTCCTTTCTCTTTCACCTCTGTCTCCGTGTCTGGTCGGAATTACAAAGCATTCAACAACAATAACATTAAAGTTTTAAGTATCAGGCGTGACATTAAAAGCAAACGCTTTGATGCTCCACCTGAGAATAAATCTGTAAGGCTTGTCACCAGCATTCAGACATCAATTCTGCTTGCTTCACAGCCAGACAGGACACGTTAAAAAAATAATAATAATAAAGTTAGCAGAGTTCATCCTTGGTAGTGGGGTCACTCACTCATTTAAAGATGTCAGCCAGAGGCAAAATTTGTTTGAACAGCATGTTTAAATGTGTATTAAAACCTTAGATGAAAAAGGTTTTTGGATTTTGACATCTGGAATGTAAGAAAATCTGATGTTTGTGACTGGCGTAGGAAAAACAGAAACTAACTTCCGGTCTAAGCCCTGGGCAGCTGGTGACGTTTCACATGGAGCTCTGCTGAAACAGCTGTAGTAAACAACGCCTGACTCCGCTGTTTCTGCGTTAGCATTATAGCAGAGAACAATGTGTCATCAATCAGATGTAGCTTCTGAAGCCTCTACTAGTCGGTCAGATTTGTTTTTTCTCTGGGATAGGGCAACGAGAACGGATATTGGATTACTGGAGAAGTTCAACCGAACTCCGACCCCGCCAGCTGGATATCACTACCAGAGGTGCAGACATGCTTTAGACCGTTTGACTCAGAAGAACTGCGACCCGATTTGGACATAGAGGAGGATTCTGTTCATCTTCAGAACCAAAATTGGTACAGTTTGTTTACTTTTCTTAAATATTTCATTTCTGTGCTCCACTGGGAGCTCTAAACTGACAAGTTTTCAGCTGGTCTTAGCTCCATCATGTGTCCCAATAAAGTTCAGTAATCTACAGTTTGCTGTGTGTATTTATTGATATAACTCTGGAAAATATTTAACCGACAATTTACCAGAATAAATCTTCCCGATGCTGGAGTAACTCCTTAGCTCAATTCGTTATTTGCACTAATCCATGATGTCATGGAGGTTCTAATGTTGAAATATAGAGATCATCTTTTAGATTACATCTGTGTGTGTGTGTGTGTCATAGCTTTCCCAAAGGACTTGTTCTTTCCTTACCGCAGCAGTCATGCTAATGGGAATCCAGAAGTAGCAGTGCAGTTCAAGATGGATTTATAGATGTAGGTTATTATTTTAGATCAGACCTGTTATTTAAAAATGCATGTAGGACACAGACACATGGCTCAGACCTTTTGTTGCAGCTGTAAACGCAATTTTACGTAATAATTAGGAGCATGAAAATAAATAAATAACAGTGATTCACAATACTAGCATCAGCAGTTACGTTGTTTTACTTGCTGGGGTGACCTTTGCGAAACACAGTTCTTCACTGTCTACAGGAGAGGATTTGGATTTTCTGTAATGATTTATGACAAAAGTCCTTAACAAAATAAAAAACTGAACCCAGTACATGTTTATATAGATGGTAAAGTGTAGTTATTTTGTATTTCTACAATTTTAATGCCGAGCCAATACCTTTAACCCCTCACCACTGAAATCAGTTTGTTCATTCCTGTCCTCCTTAATAATCCTCCAATCATCCAACTGGAATCCTTAAAGGTCCCATAATGTCCATCCTGTCAGAATAGGTCTTGGGAGCCCAGGTGTTACTAGAACTAATGGTGTCTCCTCACCAGCGTGAGCCTCCAAACTGTGAAGGTTGGTCTCCAAACATGAACTTTAAATTCATGCATTTATCTCCTCTTGTAACAATTTAACATGTTTTAAAACGCTTGCATCATGATAAGTTACACCTCCCAGACCAAAGATAAGATAAAATATTATCATAAACACTGCAGAGACGTAATTATGTATGAAATATGTTATTTTCTTGAGCCATTACTTCAGCCAAGAAATAAGATGCATGGATTTGATGAAATCATGCTGTCTCATGCAGTCCTATATGTGTAACACACACACACACACACACACACACACACACACACACGCACACGCACACGCACACACTGCAGCATGTTAGAATCTTTTGAATGACTAATTGAACTGCTTTTGTAATAATGTAATCTCTTTTTCTGGAGTAAAATAAACAAACAAGCTAAATCATCACATATCTGTGGCATCAAGGAACAACTTCTGAGTTTAAACCATCGACATATAAATACTGGACAATTCATTTCCATAGGCTCCAATAACACGTTTTTGAGGCCATATGGGAGGTGGCCACCACCACAATTTTGACCGTGTCACAGGTTCCGTCAAGCCCAGACAATTCCACAAAAGGGAAAAGAGGTGGAGCTGAGGGTGGGGCTATGAGGCTGGGATCAACTGACGACACCCGGTCGAACTAGCTACAAGCTAACCTGAAGCTAACCCAAAGCTAATGCGGAGGTGGGAGCTAAGCTAACGGAGGTAGCAACCTAGCTACAACCGGAGTTAACTGTGCACAACACCAGAGCTTCTGAGTCAGAGATACGCCGGGCTGACCGCTGGGTAAAACCGGGTGGAACACAGAGGTCTTCCGAGAGCTCCACAAGCCGGCAGCCGCACAGCAGAGATGCGCAGAGCTGCCGCTGGGGAGAACCCAGTGGAAAGGTTTCCATCCCAGAGCTCCACAAGCCATCAGTCCACACAGCAGACAGAAGCCGCGATCAGACAGAGAAGCGCCGAGCTGCGGAGAGGGGAGAACCGGGTGGAAAACATCGGTCTCCCGAGAGCTCCACAAGTCGATAGTCGGAACCCAGCTCCACCAACATGTTATATTTCAACCCATTTTCTAAAGTGCAGCATTATGTTAAATGCACTGAGTTTTACCCTAATACATTTAAATTTCATGGTCAAACAGTACATGTTAAAATCTAAGCTCAGCTCGGCAGTGACCTAAAATACATAAATATAATTTTACTTACCGAAATAAATGATGTGGAGACTCCTTGGACGCTCTATTAGTGCAATTAATGCCACAGCAAGTCATTTTGTCCAAAAATTGCACAAATAATATCCAAAAAAGAATAAAACACAGAGACTCAAAATCCTGGAACAGTTTCCAGGCCAGACCGAGGCTCTAATGAGGCCTTTCCACAGAGCTAGCTCTGTGGTCACGTGGGTCTGAGGCGGCAGTCACATGTGTCGGATGCTCATTAATTATACAGAATTTTAGGCTTTTAATACACTTAAACAGAAGAGTGAGAAAAAAATTCACCCCCCTCAGAGCTGTCATGAGTGTAAACTAGATCATTTAAACCAAAAACATGTTTTGGTACCAGGCTGTAAACATGTTTATTTCTGCTGTGAAATTGGTAATTTTAACATGGGAGTCAATGAGGATTTGCTCGCTTCTGACACCAGCCCCCAGCGGATGAGGGTGGAACTGCAATTTTTGGTACTTCCGGGTTGGCCTCAATTTTAGAGCCGCATTGTGGGGGCTTGGTTCAAACACATGGAGCACAATGTTTAGTGTCAGGATGTTTTAACTCACAGAGGCCTGCAGGTCTTCTGTTTTATGAGCAAAGCGCTGAGAATCCGCATGTTATGAGCGCTAAACGTTATTTTGCCGCTTCCGTGCGGAGCGGTAGGGAAACACATTTCAAACACAGAACAGAGTTTGGTTACCAAACCAAGCAGAATTCTGATGACGTCACACCGGTGCGCGAAGGTGCGGGTTCCAACCCACAGGAGAGGAGGGAGAGAGGACGTAAACAGCGAGTGGATCACAGGGACTGAACAGGTGTTTTTGAGCAAAGCTACGGGAAAAATGGCTGTTTATCCTCATTATCTAAAATGTACACCAACACCCCCCACGGTTTAGACCCGGCGCTCATGCAGGTGTCTCTTTCTGTTCCAACGCTGCTACACGTAATATTTTTAATTTATTAAGCCTACAATTTATATTTACTCAGTAACGAATATGATTTAAAATGTAGCGAATTACAATTCTTTTTTAAACACGTACGCAAATAAAAGTAAAAGTACAGATTTTAAAAACGACTTAAAAAGTATAAATATACAAAAAAGCTACTAAATTAC